>NW_027137206.1:0-101687 GCF_040869045.1 Eurosta solidaginis
CTGAACGGATACCGAAAACCATCCAGAAGTGATGCCGGAACGGTCCTCAAATGCTCACCTAATAGTCTCAAAATGACCCTGAGGCCATCCCGGACAAATCCCGAAATCCATCCAGAAATCATCTTGGGAAGGTCCCAAAATGATCCCGAAATAGTCTCGGAAAAGTCCAGAAATTACCCTGACGGGTTCCCGGACGAATCCTGAAAGCCATCCTTAAATGATCCCGAAAAAGCCCCGAAATGATCCTGACGGGATCCCGAAAGGATTCCAAAAGCTATCCAGAAATGATGCCGGAAAGGTCCTCAAATGATCCCCTAATAGTTCCGAAATTACCGTGACGGGATCCCGAACGGATCCCGACAACTATCCAGAAATTATGCCGAAAGGGTCTGCAAATGATCCCGTATTAGTCGAGAAAAAGTCCCGAAATGACCCCGACGGGATCCCGGACGAATCCCAAAAACCATCCAGAAATGATGCCGGTAGGTATCCCAAATGATCCCGAAATAATCCCGAAATGACCTCGTCGGCATCCCGGACGGATACCGAAAATTATCCAGAAATGATGCCGGAAAGGTCCACAAATGATCCCCTAATAGTCCCGAAATTACCCTGATGGGATCCTGGACGGATCCCGAAAACCATCCAGAAATGATGCCGGAAGAGCCCTCAAATGATCCCGAAAAAGTCCCCAAATGACCCCGACGATATCCCGGACGGAACCCGAAAACCATCCAGAAATGATGCCGGAAGAGCCCCCAAATGATCCCGAAAAAGTCCCCAAATGACCCCGACGAGATCCCGCACGGATCCCGAAAACCATCCAGAAATGATGCCGGAAGAGCCCCAAATGATCCCGAAAAAGTCCCCAAATGACCCCGACATACTCCAGAAAAGGTTCCGAGGGAATCAACGACGGATCGCGAAAACCATACAGAAATGATTCCGGAAGGATCCCAAAATGATCCCGAAATAGTCCGGAAATGACCCAGATGGGATCCCGCACAAATCCAGAAATGATCCCGGAAGGGTCCAAAAACTATCCCGGAAAATTAACAAAAAATCCCGAAATGGCTCCTACGGCATCCCGGGCGGATCCAGAAATGATCTCGGAAGGGTCCCCAAATGATCCCAAAATGGTCCCGAAATGACCTTGATGTTCCATCAAGAAATTATGCCGGAAGGGTCCCCAAATGATCCCGAAATAAAACAGAAATAGTCACGAAACAACCCTAGAGGATCCCCAAATGATCCCGTATTAGCCCCGAAAAAGTCCCAAAATGACCCTGACGGGATCCCGAAAGGATTCCGAAAACAATACAGAAATGATGCCGGAAAGGTCCTCAAATGATCCCCTAATAGTCCCGAAATGACCGTGACGGGATCCCGACAACTATCCAGAAATGATGCCGAAAGGGTCCGCAAATGATCCCGTATTAGTCGAAAAAAAGTCCCGAAAGGACCACGACGGAATCCCGGACGAATCCCAAAAACCATCCAGAAATGATGCCGGTAGGTATCCCAAATGATCCCGAAATAGTCCCGAAATGACCTCGTCGGCATCCCGGACGGATCCCGAAAATTATCCAGAAATGATGCCGGAAAGGTTCCCAAATGATCCCTAATAGTCCCGAAATTACCCTAATGGGATCCCGGACGGATCCCGAAAACCATCCAGAAATGATGCCGGAAGAGCCCTCAAATGATCCCGAAAAAGTCCCCAAATGACCCCGACGATATCCCGGACGGGATGCCGAAAGGGTTCCCAAATGATCCGGTATTAGTCGCGAAAAAGTCCCGAAATGACCCCGACGGGATCCCGGACGGGTCCCGAAAACCATCCAGAAATGATGCCGAAAGGATTCCCAAATGATCCCGTATTAGTCGCGAAAAAGTCCCGAAATGACCCCGACGGGATCCCGGACGGATCCCGAAAACCATCCAGAAATGATGCCGGATGAGCCCCAAAATGATCCCGAAAAAGTCCCCAAATGACCCCGGCGAGATCCCGGACGGATCCCGAAAACCATCCAGAAATGATGCCGGAAGAGCCCCCAAATGATCCCGAAAAAGTCCCAAATGACCCCGACGATATCCCGGACGGATTCCGAAAATCATCCAGAAATGATGCCGGAAGAGCCCCCCAATGATCCCGAAAAAGTCCCCATATGACCCCGACGAGATCCCGCACGGATCCCGAAAACCATCCAGAAATGACGCCGGAAGGGTTCCCAAATGATCGCAAAATAGTCCCGAAATGATTCCGGAATAGTCCCGAAAATGTTCCAAAATAACCCCGGCGGGATCCCGGACGGATCCCGTAAACTATACAGAAATGATCCCGGAAGGGTCCCAAAATGATCCCGAAATAGTCCCGAAAAAGTCCCGAAATTACCCCGGCGTAATCCCGGACCGATCCCGAAAACCATCCAGAAATGATCCCGGAAGGGTCTCGATATAACCCTTACGGGATTACAAATAAGGTGAAGCTAATTATAAAACCATGTTAATAAGGCAGCAGGCGCATTGGAGCGAATAAAAAGTTAGATAGAAACATACAGGTAAAGCTAATAAAAGCGTGCTAATAAAAACAATTGATGGAGGGCGGCTGGCGGGAGTAGAGGAGAGGACCACGGATCGTTCCTCCAAAATTGTCTAGATCTCGTTCTGTATGTACCAGATACCAAAAACTATTGATTTAGGAGAAAATTTAGATTGAGTTATAACAATTTATGGATTTTACACCAGAGGGGGAGATAAAGGGGGCGGGCGGAGGGTGTCACACTTACTTTGTAAGCCCTCGACTTATTTGACCCCTTGAGTCTGTGATATTGGTGAAGGCCAGTATACGTAAAGTTATAATGTGTAAAAATTATGAAAAATAATTTCTAGAAGGGGTCGTGGGACCCCCACCCCTCTTTCCATGTTCGAAAAAAATTTCGCTAGTAGACTACTGTCTGTGTCCCAAATTTCATCAAAATCCGTGTAGCCATTCTGGCGTGATTCAGTCGCAAAGACGAAAAAATATAATAATTAAATTATAACTGTTCCTAGGGGGCGGGGACCACGCCCCTTTTGAAAAATATATAGCGAGTAGATCCTTCTAGACTATTGGCTATATGTGTGCAAAATTTCATACAAATCGGTCCAGCCGTTCTTGCGTTATTGAGTCACAAAGACAAACGTCTGGACAAACATCCAAACATCCAAACATCCAAACATCCAAACATCCAAACATCTAAACATCCAAACATCCAAACATCTTAACATCCAAACTTTCCCATTTATAATATACTAGCCTTTACCCGCGGCCCCGTCCGCAAGGAAAATTTTAAATATATGGGCTATTCGCGTTAGCCTGCTTATTATCTGTTTAAAATTTAGTTTTCTGTCTAATGCATTTTATTTTTGTAATTGAGTAAAAAAAAGAACTAATTGAGCTGATAACCTGATAGGATCCCAAATGATCCCGAAATTATCCAGAAAAAGCTACGAAATGACCCCAACGCTATCGCGGACGGATCCCGAAAACCATCCAGAAATGCCCCGAAAGGGTCTCCAAAAGTTCCCGGAATAGTCCCAAAAAAACCCGAAATGAGAGCGACACGATTCTAGACGTACGTAGAGAACCACACAGAAATGATCCCTTAAGGTGTTCCAAAATGATCCCGAAAAGGTTCCGAAATGACCCTGACGGGCTCCCGGGCGGATCTCAAAAACCATCCAGAAAATATCCAGGAAGGGTCCCTAAATTATCCCGGCTAACTCCAGAAAAAGTTCCGAAATGGCTCCGAGAGGATCCACGATGGATCGCGAAAACCATACAGAAATGATTCCGGAAGGATTCCAAAATGATCCCGAAATAGTCCGGAATTGACCCAGATGGGATCCCGCACAGATCCAGAAATGATCCCGGAAGGGTGCAAAAACTATCCCGGAAAAGTAACAAAAAATCCCGAAATGGCTCCTACGGCATCCCGGACGGATCCAGAAATGATCTCGGTAGGGTCCCCAAATGATCCCAAAATGGTCCCGAAATGACCCTGATGGATCCGGCAAACCATCAAGAAATTATGCCGAAAGGGTCCCAAAATGATCCCGAAATAATACAGAAAAAGTCACGAAACGACCCCTAGAGGATCCCCAAATGATCCCGTATTAGCCCCGAAAAGGTCCCGAAATAACCCCGACGGGATCCCGGACAAATCCCGAAAACCATCCAGAAATGATGCCGGAAGGAATCCCAAATGATTCCGTAAAAGTCCCGCATTGATTCCGACGGGATCCCGAACGGATACCGAAAATCATCCAGAAGTGATGCCGGAAAGGTCCTCAAATGATCACCTAATAGTCCCGAAATGACCCTTAAGGGGTCATGGACGGATCCCATAAACCATCCAGAAATGATCCCGATATAGTCCCGAAATGACCCTGACGGGTTCTCGAACGCACCCCTAAATGACCATGACGGGATCCCGGACAGATCCCGAAATCCATCCAGAAATGATCTTGGGAGGGACCCCAAATGATCCCGAAAAAGTCCCGCAATGATTCCGAGGGGATCCTGATCGGATACCGAAAACCATCCAGAAGTGATGCTGGAAAGGTCCTCAAATGATCACCTAATACCAAAATGACCCTGACGGCATCCCGGACTGATCCCAAAATCCATCCAGAAATGATCTTGGGAAGGTCCCAAAATTATCCCGAAATAGTCTCGGAAAAGTTCAGAAATTACCCTGACGGGTTCCCGGACGAATCCTGAAAGCCATCTCTAAATGATCCCGAAAAAGTCCCGAAATGACCCTGACTGGACCCCGAGAGGATCCCGAAAACTATCCAGAAATGATGCCGGAAATGTCCTCAAGTGATCACCTAATAGTTCCGAAAAGACCCTGACGGGATCCCGAACGGATCCCGACAACTATCTAGAAATGATGCCGAAAGGGCCCGCAAATGATCCCGTATTAGTCGAGAAAAAGTCCCGAAATGAACCCGACGGGATGCCGGACGAATCCCAAAAACCATCCAGAAATGATGCCGGAAGGGACACCAAATGATCCCGAAAAAGTCCCGCAATAATTCCGACGGGATCCTGAGCGGATACCGAAAACCATCCAGAAGTGATGCCGAAAAGGTCCTCAAATGATCACCTAATAGTCCCAAAATGACCCTGACGGCATCCCGGACAGATCCCGAAATCCATCCAGAAATGATCTTGGGAGGGTCCCAAAATTATCCCGAAATAGTCTGGGAAAAGTCCAGAAATTACCCTGACGGATCCCGGACGAATCCTGAAAACCAATCTTAAATGATGCCGAAAAAGTCCCGAAATGACCCTGATGGGACCCGGAATGGATCCCGAAAACTAACCAGAAATGATGCCGGAAAGGTCCTCAAATGATCTCCCAATAGTTCCGAAAAGACCCTGACGGGATCCCGAACGGATCCCGACAACTATCCAGAAATGATACAGAAAGGGCCCGCAAATGATCCCGTATTAGTCGAGAAAAAGTCCCGAAATGACCCCGACGGGATGCCGGACGAATCCCAAAAACCATCCAGAAATGATGTCGGAAGGGACCCCAATGATCCCGAAAAAGTCCCGCAATTATTCCGACGGGAATCTGAACGGATACCGAAAACCATCCAGAAGTGATGCCGGAACGGTCCTCAAATGCTCACCTAATAGTCTCAAAATGACCCTGAGGCCATCCCGGACAAATCCCGAAATCCATCCAGAAATCATCTTGGGAAGGTCCCAAAATGATCCCGAAATAGTCTCGGAAAAGTCCAGAAATTACCCTGACGGGTTCCCGGACGAATCCTGAAAGCCATCCTTAAATGATCCCGAAAAAGCCCCGAAATGATCCTGACGGGATCCCGAAAGGATTCCAAAAACTATCCAGAAATGATGCCGGAAAGGTCCTCAAATGATCCCCTAATAGTTCCGAAATTACCGTGACGGGATCCCGAACGGATCCCGACAACTATCCAGAAATTATGCCGAAAGGGTCCGCAAATGATCCCGTATTAGTCGAGAAAAAGTCCCGAAATGACCCCGACGGGATCCCGGACGAATCCCAAAAACCATCCAGAAATGATGCCGGTAGGTATCCCAAATGATCCCGAAATAATCCCGAAATGACCTCGTCGGCATCCCGGACGGATACCGAAAATTATCCAGAAATGATGCCGGAAAGGTCCACAAATGATCCCCTAATAGTCCCGAAATTACCCTGATGGGATCCTGGACGGATCCCGAAAACCATCCAGAAATGATGCCGGAAGAGCCCTCAAATGATCCCGAAAAAGTCCCCAAATGACCCCGACGATATCCCGGACGGAACCCGAAAACCATCCAGAAATGATGCCGGAAGAGCCCCCAAATGATCCCGAAAAAGTCCCCAAATGACCCCGACGAGATGCCGCACGGATCCCGAAAACCATCCAGAAATGATGCCGGAAGAGCCCCAAATGATCCCGAAAAAGTCCCCAAATGACCCCGACATACTCCAGAAAAGGTTCCGAGGGAATCAACGACGGATCGCGAAAACCATACAGAAATGATTCCGGAAGGATCCCAAAATGATCCCGAAATAGTCCGGAAATGACCCAGATGGGATCCCGCACAGATCCAGAAATGATCCCGGAAGGGTCCAAAAACTATCCCGGAAAATTAACAAAAAATCCCGAAATGGCTCCTACGGCATCCCGGGCGGATCCAGAAATGATCTCGGAAGGGTCCCCAAATGATCCCAAAATGGTCCCGAAATGACCCTGATGGATCCGGCAAACCATCAAGAAATTATGCCGGAAGGGTCCCCAAATGATTCCGAAATAAAACAGAAATAGTCACGAAACAACCCTAGAGGATCCCCAAATGATCCCGTATTAGCCCCGAAAAAGTCCCAAAATGACCCTGACGGGATCCCGAAAGGATTCCGAAAACAATACAGAAATGATGCCGGAAAGGTCCTCAAATGATCCCCTAATAGTCCCGAAATGACCGTGACGGGATCCCGACAACTATCCAGAAATGATGCCGAAAGGGTCCGCAAATGATCCCGTATTAGTCGAAAAAAAGTCCCGAAAGGACCACGACAGAATCCCGGACGAATCCCAAAAACCATCCAGAAATGATGCCGGTAGGTATCCCAAATGATCCCGAAATAGTCCCGAAATGACCTCGTCGGCATCCCGGACGGATCCCGAAAATTATCCAGAAATGATGCCGGAAAGGTTCCCAAATGATCCCCTAATAGTCCCGAAATTACCCTAATGGGATCCCGGAGGGATCCCGAAAACCATCCAGAAATGATGCCGAAAGGGTTCCCAAATGATCCGGTATTAGTCGCGAAAAAGTCCCGAAATGACCCCGACGGGATCCCGGACGGATCCCGAAAACCATCCAGAAATGATGCCGAAAGGATTCCCAAATGATCCCGTATTAGTCGCGAAAAAGTCCCGAAATGACCCCGACGGGATCCCGGACGGATCCCGAAAACCATCCAGAAATGATGCCGGATGAGCCCCAAAATGATCCCGAAAAAGTCCCCAAATGACCCCGGCGAGATCCCGGACGGATCCCGAAAACCATCCAGAAATGATGCCGGAAGAGCCCCCAAATGATCCCGAAAAAGTCCCCAAATGACCCCGACGATATCCCGGACGGATCCCGAAAATCATCCAGAAATGATGCCGGAAGAGCCCCCCAATGATCCCGAAAAAGTCCCCATATGACCCCGACGAGATCCCGCACGGATCCCGAAAACCATCCAGAAATGATGCCGGAAGGGTTCCCAAATGATCGCAAAATAGTCCCGAAATGATTCCGGAATAGTCCCGAAAATGTTCCAAAATAACCCCGACGGGATCCCGGACGGATCCCGTAAACTATACAGAAATGATCCCGGAAGGGTCCCAAAATCATCCCGAAATAGTCCCGAAAAAGTCCCGAAATTACCCCGGCGTAATCCCGGACCGATCCCGAAAACCATCCAGAAATGATCCCGGAAGGGTCTCGATATGACCCTTACGGGATTACAAATAAGGTGAAGCTAATTATAAAACCATGTTAATAAGGCAGCAGGCGCATTGGAGCGAATAAAAAGTTAGATAGAAACATACAGGTAAAGCTAATAAAAGCGTGCTAATAAAAACAATTGATGGAGGGCGGATGGCGGGAGTAGAGGAGAGGACCACTGATCGTTCCTCCAAAATTGTCTAGATCTCGTTCTGTATGTACCAGATACCAAAAACTATTGATTTAGGAGAAAATTTAGATTGAGTTATAACAATTTATGGATTTTACACCAGAGGGGGAGATAAAGGGGGCGGGCGGAGGGTGTCACACTTACTTTGTAAGCCCTCGACTTATTTGACCCCTTGAGTCTGTGATATTGGTGAAGGCCAGTATACGTAAAGTTATAATGTGTAAAAATTATGAAAAATAATTTCTCGAAGGGGTCGTGGGACCCCCACCCCTCTTTCCATGTTCGAAAAAAATTTCGCTAGTAGACTACTGTCTGTGTCCCAAATTTCATCAAAATCCGTGTAGCCATTCTGGCGTGATTCAGTCGCAAAGACGAAAAAATATAATAATTAAATTATAACTGTTCCTAGGGGGCGGGGACCACGCCCCTTTTGAAAAATATATAGCGAGTAGATCCTTCTAGACTATTGGCTATATGTGTGCAAAATTTCATACAAATCGGTCCAGCCGTTCTTGCGTTATTGAGTCACAAAGACAAACGTCTGGACAAACATCCAAACATCCAAACATCCAAACATCTAAACATCCAAACATCCAAACATCTTAACATCCAAACTTTCCCATTTATAATATACTAGCCTTTACCCGCGGCCCCGTCCGCAAGGAAAATTTTAAATATATGGGCTATTCGCGTTAGCCTGCTTATTATCTGTTTAAAATTTAGTTTTCTGTCTAATGCATTTTATTTTTGTAATTGAGTAAAAAAAAGAACTAATTGAGCTGATAATCTGATAGGATCCCAAATGATCCCGAAATTATCCAGAAAAAGCTACGAAATGACCCCAACGCTATCGCGGACGGATCCCGAAAACCATCCAGAAATGCCCCGAAAGGGTCTCCAAAAGTTCCCGGAATAGTCCCAAAAAAACCCGAAATGAGAGCGACACGATTCTAGACGTACGTAGAGAACCACACAGAAATGATCCCTGAAGGTGTTCCAAAATGATCCCGAAAAGGTTCCGAAATGACCCTGACGGGCTCCCGGGCGGATCTCAAAAACCATCCAGAAAATATCCAGGAAGGGTCCCTAAATTATCCCGGCTAACTCCAGAAAAAGTTCCGAAATGGCTCCGAGAGGATCCACGATGGATCGCGAAAACCATACAGAAATGATTCCGGAAGGATTCCAAAATGATCCCGAAATAGTCCGGAATTGACCCAGATGGGATCCCGCACAGATCCAGAAATGATCCCGGAAGGGTGCAAAAACTATCCCGGAAAAGTAACAAAAAATCCCGAAATGGCTCCTACGGCATCTCGGACGGATCCAGAAATGATCTCGGTAGGGTCCCCAAATGATCCCAAAATGGTCCCGAAATGACCCTGATGGATCCGGCAAACCATCAAGAAATTATGCCGAAAGGGTCCCAAAATGATCCCGAAATAATACAGAAAAAGTCACGAAACGACCCCTAGAGGATCCCCAAATGATCCCGTATTAGCCCCGAAAAGGTCCCGAAATAACCCCGACGGGATCCCGGACAAATCCCGAAAACCATCCAGAAATGATGCCGGAAGGAATCCCAAATGATTCCGTAAAATTCCCGCATTGATTCCGACGGGATCCCGAACGGATACCGAAAATCATCCAGAAGTGATGCCGGAAAGGTCCTCAAATGATCACCTAATAGTCCCGAAATGACCCTTAAGGGGTCATGGACGGATCCCATAAACCATCCAGAAATGATCCCGATATAGTCCCGAAGAAGTCCCGAAATGACCCTGACGGGATCTCGAACGCACCCCTAAATGACCATGACGGGATCCCGGACAGATCCCGAAATCCATCCAGAAATGATCTTGGGAGGGACCCCAAATGATCCCGAAAAAGTCCCGCAATGATTCCGAGGGGATCCTGATCGGATACCGAAAACCATCCAGAAGTGATGCTGGAAAGGTCCTCAAATGATCACCTAATACCAAAATGACCCTGACGGCATCCCGGACTGATCCCAAAATCCATCCAGAAATGATCTTGGGAAGGTCCCAAAATTATCCCGAAATAGTCTCGGAAAAGTTCAGAAATTACCCTGACGGGTTCCCGGACGAATCCTGAAAGCCATCTCTAAATGATCCCGAAAAAGTCCCGAAATGACCCTGATTGGACCCCGAGAGGATCCCGAAAACTATCCAGAAATGATGCCGGAAATGTCCTCAAGTGATCACCTAATAGTTCCGAAAAGACCCTGACGGGATCCCGAACGGATCCCGACAACTATCTAGAAATGATGCCGAAAGGGCCCGCAAATGATCCCGTATTAGTCGAGAAAAAGTCCCGAAATGAACCCGACGGGATGCCGGACGAATCCCAAAAACCATCCAGAAATGATGCCGGAAGGGACACCAAATGATCCCGAAAAAGTCCCGCAATAATTCCGACGGGATCCTGAGCGGATACCGAAAACCATCCAGAAGTGATGCCGAAAAGGTCCTCAAATGATCACCTAATAGTCCCAAAATGACCCTGACGGCATCCCGGACAGATCCCGAAATCCATCCAGAAATGATCTTGGGAGGGTCCCAAAATTATCCCGAAATAGTCTGGGAAAAGTCCAGAAATTACCCTGACGGATCCCGGACGAATCCTGAAAACCAATCTTAAATGATGCCGAAAAAGTCCCGAAATGACCCTGATGGGACCCGGAATGGATCCCGAAAACTAACCAGAAATGATGCCGGAAAGGTCCTCAAATGATCTCCCAATAGTTCCGAAAAGACCCTGACGGGATCCCGAACGGATCCCGACAACTATCCAGAAATGATAACGAAAGGGCCCGCAAATGATCCCGTATTAGTCGAGAAAAAGTCCCGAAATGACCCCGACGGGATGCCGGACGAATCCCAAAAACCATCCAGAAATGATGTCGGAAGGGACCCCAATGATCCCGAAAAAGTCCCGCAATTATTCCGACGGGAATCTGAACGGATACCGAAAACCATCCAGAAGTGATGCCGGAACGGTCCTCAAATGCTCACCTAATAGTCTCAAAATGACCCTGAGGCCATCCCGGACAAATCCCGAAATCCATCCAGAAATCATCTTGGGAAGGTCCCAAAATGATCCCGAAATAGTCTCGGAAAAGTCCAGAAATTACCCTGACGGGTTCCCGGACGAATCCTGAAAGCCATCCTTAAATGATCCCGAAAAAGCCCCGAAATGATCCTGACGGGATCCCGAAAGGATTCCAAAAACTATCCAGAAATGATGCCGGAAAGGTCCTCAAATGATCCCCTAATAGTTCCGAAATTACCGTGACAGGATCCCGAACGGATCCCGACAACTATCCAGAAATTATGCCGAAAGGGTCCGCAAATGATCCCGTATTAGTCGAGAAAAAGTCCCGAAATGACCCCGACGGGATCCCGGACGAATCCCAAAAACCATCCAGAAATGATGCCGGTAGGTATCCCAAATGATCCCGAAATAATCCCGAAATGACCTCGTCGGCATCCCGGACGGATACCGAAAATTATCCAGAAATGATGCCGGAAAGGTCCACAAATGATCCCCTAATAGTCCCGAAATTACCCTGATGGGATCCTGGACGGATCCCGAAAACCATCCAGAAATGATGCCGGAAGAGCCCTCAAATGATCCCGAAAAAGTCCCCAAATGACCCCGACGATATCCCGGACGGAACCCGAAAACCATCCAGAAATGATGCCGGAAGAGCCCCCAAATGATCCTGAAAAAGTCCCCAAATGACCCCGACGAGATCCCGCACGGATCCCGAAAACCATCCAGAAATGATGCCGGAAGAGCCCCAAATGATCCCGAAAAAGTCCCCAAATTACCCCGACATACTCCAGAAAAGGTTCCGAGGGAATCAACGACGGATCGCGAAAACCATACAGAAATGATTCCGGAAGGATCCCAAAATGATCCCGAAATAGTCCGGAAATGACCCAGATGGGATCCCGCACAGATCCAGAAATGATCCCGGAAGGGTCCAAAAACTATCCCGGAAAATTAACAAAAAATCCCGAAATGGCTCCTACGGCATCCCGGGCGGATCCAGAAATGATCTCGGAAGGGTCCCCAAATGATCTCAAAATGGTCCCGAAATGACCCTGATGGATCCGGCAAACCATCAAGAAATTATGCCGGAAGGGTCCCCAAATGATCCCGAAATAAAACAGAAAAAGTCACGAAACAACCCTAGAGGATCCCCAAATGATCCCGTATTAGCCCCGAAAAAGTCCCAAAATGACCCTGACGGGATCCCGAAAGGATTCCGAAAACAATACAGAAATGATGCCGGAAAGGTCCTCAAATGATCCCCTAATAGTCCCGAAATGACCGTGACGGGATCCCGACAACTATCCGGAAATGATGCCGAAAGGGTCCGCAAATGATCCCGTATTAGTCGAAAAAAAGTCCCGAAAGGACCACGACGGAATCCCGGACAAATCCCAAAAACCATCCAGAAATGATGCCGGTAGGTATCCCAAATGATCCCGAAATAGTCCCGAAATGACCTCGTCGGCATCCTGGACGGATCCCGAAAATTATCCAGAAATGATGCCGGAAAGGTTCCCAAATGATCCCCTAATAGTCCCGAAATTACCCTAATGGGATCCCGGACGGATCCCGAAAACCATCCAGAAATGATGCCGGATGAGCCCCAAAATGATCCCGAAAAAGTCCCCAAATGACCCCGGCGAGATCCCGGACGGATCCCGAAAACCATCCAGAAATGATGCCGGAAGAGCCCCCAAATGATCCCGAAAAAGTCCTCAAATGACCCCGACGATATCCCGGACGGATCCCGAAAATCATCCAGAAATGATGCCGGAAGAGCCCCCAAATGATCCCGAAAAAGTCCCCATATGAACCCGACGAGATCCCGCACGGATCCCGAAAACCATCCAGAAATGATGTCGGAAGGGTCCCCAAATGATCGCAAAATAGTCCCGAAATGATTCCGGAATAGTCCCGAAAATGTTCCAAAATAACCCCGACGGGATCCCGGACGGATCCCGTAAACTATACAGAAATGATCCCGGAAGGGTCCCAAAATGATCCCGAAATAGTCCCGAAAAAGTCCCGAAATTACCCCGGCGTAATCCCGGACCGATCCCGAAAACCATCCAGAAATGATCCCGGAAGGGTCTCGATATGACCCTTACGGGATTACAAATAAGGTGAAGCTAATTATAAAACCATGTTAATAAGGCAGCAGGCGCATTGGAGCGAATAAAAAGTTAGATAGAAACATACAGGTAAAGCTAATAAAAGCGTGCTAATAAAAACAATTGATGGAGGGCGGATGGCGGGAGTAGAGGAGAGGACCACTGATCGTTCCTCCAAAATTGTCTAGATCTCGTTCTGTATGTACCAGATACCAAAAACTATTGATTTAGGAGAAAATTTAGATTGAGTTATAACAACTTATGGATTTTACACCAGAGGGGGAGATAAAGGGGGCGGGCGGAGGGTGTCACTGCTTACTTTGTAAGCCCTCGACTTATTTGACCCCTTGAGTCTGTGATATTGGTGAAGGCCAGTATACGTAAAGTTATAATGTGTAAAAATTATGAAAAATAATTTCTCGAAGGGGTCGTGGGACCCCCACCCCTCTTTCCATGTTCGAAAAAAATTTCGCTAGTAGACTACTGTCTGTGTCCCAAATTTCATCAAAATCCGTGTAGCCATTCTGGCGTGATTCAGTCGCAAAGACGAAAAAATATAATAATTAAATTATAACTGTTCCTAGGGGGCGGGGACCACGCCCCTTTTGAAAAATATATAGCTAGTAGATCCTTCTAGACTATTGGCTATATGTGTGCAAAATTTCATACAAATCGGTCCAGCCGTTCTTGCGTTATTGAGTCACAAAGACAAACGTCTGGACAAACATCCAAACATCCAAACATCCAAACATCCAAACATCTAAACATCCAAACATCCAAACATCCAAACATCTTAACATCCAAACTTTCCCATTTATAATATACTAGCCTTTACCCGCGGCCCCGTCCGTAAGGAGAAAATGAAATATGTGGGCTATTCACGTTAGCCTGCTTATAAAGTTATCTGTTTAAAATTTTTTGTCTGTCTAATGCATTTTATTTTTGTAATTGAGTAAAAAAAAGAACTAATTGAGCTGATAACCTGATAGGATCCCAAAATGATAACGAAATTATCCAGGAAAAGCCACGAAATGACCACGACGCTATCGCGGACGGATCCCGAAAACCATCCAGAAACACCCCGGAAGTGTTTCCAAAAGTTCCCGAAGTAGTCCCAAAAAAACCCGAAATGACAACGACACGATTCTAGACTTATCCAGATAACCACACAGAAATGATGCCTGAAGGGTACCAAATTGATCCCGAAATAGTCCCGAAAAAGTTCCGAAATTACCCTGACGGGCTCCCGGACGGATCTCAGAAACCATCCAGAAAATATCCAGGAAGGGTCCCTAAATTATCCCGACTAACTCCAGAAAAAGTTCCGAAATGGCTCCGAGGGGATCCACGATGGATCGCGAAAACCATACAGAAATGATTCCGGAAGGATTCCAAAATGATCCCGAAATAGTCCGGAATTGACCCAGATGGGATCCCGCACAGATCCAGAAATGATCCCGGAAGGGTGCAAAAACTATCCCGGAAAAGTAACAAAAAATCCCGAAATGGCTCCTACGGCATCCCGGACGGATCCAGAAATGATCTCGGAAGGGTCCCCAAATGATCCCAAAATGGTCCCGAAATGACCCTGATGGATCCGGCAAACCATCAAGAAATTATGCCGAAAGGGTCCCAAAATGATCCCGAAATAATACAGAAAAAGTCACGAAACGACCCCTAGAGGATCCCCAAATGATCCCGTATTAGCCCCGAAAAGGTCCCGAAATAACCCCGACGGGATCCCGGACAAATCCCGAAAACCATCCAGAAATGATGCCGGAAGGAATCCCAAATGATTCCGTAAAAGTCCCGCATTGATTCCGACGGGATCCCGAACGGATACCGAAAATCATCCAGAAGTGATGCCGGAAAGGTCCTCAAATGATCACCTAATAGTCCCGAAATGACCCTTAAGGGGTCATGGACGGATCCCATAAACCATCCAGAAATGATCCCGATATATTCCCGAAGAAGTCACGAAATGACCCTGACGGGATCTCGAACGCACCCCTAAATGACCCTGACGGGATCCCGGACAGATCCCGAAATCCATCCAGAAATGATCTTGGGAGGGACCCCAAATGATCCCGAAAAAGTCCCGCAATGATTCCGAGGGGATCCTGATCGGATACCGATAACCATCCAGAAGTGATGCCGGAAAGGTCCTCAAATGATCACCTAATACCAAAATGACCCTGACGGCATCCCGGACTGATCCCAAAATCCATCCAGAAATGATCTTGGGAAGGTCCCACAATTATCCCGAAATAGTCTAGGAAAAGTTCAGAAATTACCCTGACGGGTTCCCGGACGAATCCTGAAAGCCATCTCTAAATGATCCCGAAAAAGTCCCGAAATGACCCTGACTGGACCCCGAAAGGATCCCGAAAACTATCCAGAAATGATGCCGGAAATGTCCTCAAATGATCACCTAATAGTTCCGAAAATACCCTGACGGGATCCCGAACGGATCCCGACAACTATCTAGAAATGATGCCGAAAGGGCCCGCAAATGATCCCGTATTAGTCGAGAAAAAGTCCCAAAATGAACCCGACGGGATGCCGGACGAATCCCAAAAACCAGCCAGAAATGATGCCGGAAGGGACACCAAATGATCCCGAAAAAGTCCCGCAATAATTCCTACGGGATCCTGAGCGGATACCGAAAACCATCCAGAAGTGATGCCGAAAAGGTCCTCAAATGATCACCTAATAGTCCCAAAATGACCCTGACGGCATCCCGGACAGATCCCGAAATCCATCCAGAAATGATCTTGGGAGGGTCCCAAAATTATACCGAAATAGTCTGGGAAAAGTCCAGAAATTACCCTGACGGATACCGGACGAATCCTGAAAACCAATCTTAAATGATGCCGAATAAGTCCCGAAATGACCCTGATGGGACCCGGAAAGGATCCCGAAAACTAACCTGAAATGATGCCGGAAAGGTCCTCAAATGATCTCCCAATAGTTCCGAAAAGACCCTGACGGGATCCCGAACGGATCCCGACAGCTATCCAGAAATGATACCGAAAGGGCCCGCAAACGATCCCGTATTATTCGAGAAAAAGTCCCGAAATGACCCCGACGGGATGCCGGACGAATCCCAAAAACCATCCAGAAATGATTTTGGACGGGACCCCAATGATCCCGAAAAAGTCCCGCAATTATTCCGACGGGAATCTGAACGGATACCGAAAACCATCCAGAAGTGATGCCGGAACGGTCCTCAAATGCTCACCTAATAGTCCCAAAATGACCCTGAGGGCATCCCGGACAAATCCCGAAATCCATCCAGAAATGATCTTGGGAAGGTCCCAAAATGATACCGAAATAGTCTCGGAAAAGTCCAGAAATTACCTTGACGGGTTCCCGGACGAATCCTGAAAGCCATCCTTAAATGATCCCGAAAAAGCCCCGAAATGACCCTGACGGGAACCCGAAAGAATTCCAAAAACTATCCAGAAATGATGCCGGAAAGGTCCTCAAATGATCCCCTAATAGTTCCGAAATGACCGTGACGGGATCCCGAACGGATCCCGACAACTATCCAGAAATTATGCCGAAAGGGTCCGCAAATGATCCCGTATTAGTCGAGAAAAAGTCCCGAAATGACCCCGACGCGATCCCGGACGAATCCCAAAAACCATCCAGAAATGATGCCGGTAGGTATCCCAAATGATCAAGAAATAATCCCGAAATGACCTCGTCGGCATCCCGGACGGATACCGAAAATTATCCAGAAATGATGCCGGAAAGGTCCACAAATGATCCCCTAATAGTCCCGAAAATGTTCCAAAATAACCCCGACGGGATTCCGGACGGATTCCGTAAACTATACAGAAATGATCCCGAAAGGGCCCCAAAATGATCCCGAAATAGTCCCGAAAAAGTCCCGAAATTACCCCGGCGTAATCCCGGACCGATCCCGAAAACCATCCAGAAATGATCCCGGAAGGGTCTCGACTGACCCTTACGGGATTACAAATAAGGTGAAGCTAATTATAAAACCATGTTAATAAGGCAGCAGGCGCAGGTTAGATAGAAACATACAGGTAAAGCTAATAAAAGCGTGCTAATAAAAACAATTGATGGAGGGCGGATGGCGGGAGTAGAGGAGAGGACCACTGATCGTTCCTCCAAAATTGTCTAGATCTCGTTCTGTATGTACCAGATACCAAAAACTACTGATTTAGGAGAAAATTTAGATTGAGTTATAACAATTTATGGATTTTACACCAGAGAGGGAGATAAAGGGGGGCGGGCGGAGGGTGTCACTGCTTACTTTGTAAGCCCTCGACTTATTTGACCCCTTGAGTCTGTGATATTGGTGAAGGCCAGTATACGTAAAGTTGTAATGTGTAAAAATTATGAAAAATAATTTCTCGAAGGGTCGTGGGACCCCCACCCCTCTTTCCATGTTCGAAAAAAATTTCGCTAGTAGACTACTGTCTGTGTCCCAAATTTCATCAAAATCCGTGTAGCCATTCTGGCGTGATTCAGTCGCAAAGACGAAAAAATATAATAATTAAATTATAACTGTTCCTAGGGGGCGGGGACCACGCCCCTTTTGAAAAATATATAGCTAGTAGATCCTTCTAGACTATTGGCTATATGTGCGCAAAATTTCATCCAAATCGGTCCAGCCGTTCTTGCGTTATTGAGTCACAAAGACAAACGTCTGGACAAACATCCAAACATCCAAACATCCAAACATCCAAACATTCAAACATCCAAACATCTTAACATCCAAACTTTCCAATTTATAATATATATTAGATAGCCTTTACCCGCGGCCCCGTCCGCAAGGAGAAAATGAAATATATGGGCTATTCACGTTAGCCTGCTTATAAAGTTATCTGTTTAAAATTTTTTGTCTGTCTAATGCATTTTAATTTTGTAATTGAGTAAAAAAAAGAACTTTATGAGCTGATAACCTGATAGGATCCCAAAATGATAACGAAATTATCCAGAAAAAGCCACGAAATGACCACGACGCTATCGCGGACGGATCCCGAAAACCATCCAGAAACACTCCGGAAGTGTTTCCAAAAGTTCCCGAAGTAGTCCCAAAAAAACCCGAAATGACAACGACACGATTCTAGACTTATCCAGATAACCACACAGAAATGATGCCTGAAGGGTACCAAATTGATCCCGAAATAGTCCCGAAAAAATAAATTATCCCGACTAACTCCAGAAAAAGTTCCGAAATGGCTCCGAGGGGATCCACGATGGATCGCGAAAACCATACAGAAATGATTCCGGAAGGATTCCAAAATGATCCCGAAATAGTCCGGAATTGACCCAGATGGGATCCCGCACAGATCCAGAAATGATCCCGGAAGGGTGCAAAAACTATCCCGGAAAAGTAACAAAAAATCCCGAAATGGCTCCTACGGCATCCCGGACTGATCCAGAAATGATCTCGGAAGGGTCCCCAAATGATCCCAAAATGGTCCCGAAATGACCCTGATGGATCCGGCAAACCATCAAGAAATTATGCCGAAAGGGTCCCAAAATGATCCCGAAATAATGCAGAAAAAGTCACGAAACGACCCCTAGAGGATCCCCAAATGATCCCGTATTAGCCCCGAAATAACCCCGACGGGATCCCGGACAAATCCCGAAAACCATCCAGAAATGATGCCGGAAGGAATCCCAAATGATTCCGTAAAAGTCCCGCATTGATTCCGACGGGATCCCGAACGGATACCGAAAATCATCCAGAAGTGATGCCGGAAAGGTCCTCAAAGTTCAGAAAATCTTTATTAAGTATGCTCTGCGACCCCTTCATTTTGAACTTCCGGTTCCCGCTTATGAGTCAAGATGTTTGCTTATCGGTCTTAAGACACTAAATTGTAGGAGAACCTTCTTATCTTTAACTTTCATTTTTAATTTGATATATGGGGTGGTGGACTGCCCCTTTTTACTTGAACGTATTTTCTTTGTTATTCCTAATATTTGTTTAAGGAATCATGCCACATTTTATGTGGGGCTGGCGAGCACTAATTATGCTGCCAATGCTCCTGTTGTCAGAGCTCTTAAAGAGTTTAATTTGCTTCCGAAATCTTCAGTTTTGGATTTCTCCTTTTGTGAATATAGGTTTAAAATGCTACTTAATGACCAGTTAAGTTAGTTGGTATTTGCCTACATTTGTAATTAGTCTGTAAGAAATGTAACAATTTCAAGATTAAATAAATAAATAGATTAAATAGATTAAATGATCACCTAATAGTCCCGAAATGACCCTTAAGGGGTCATGGACGGATCCCATAAACCATCCAGAAATGATCCCGATATATTCCCGAAGAAGTCACGAAATGACCCTGACGGGATCTCGAACGCACCCCTAAATGACCCTGACGGGATCCCGGACAGATCCCGAAATCCATCCAGAAATGATCTTGGGAGGGACCCCAAATGATCCCGAAAAAGTCCCGCAATGATTCCGAGGGGATCCTGATCGGATACCGATAACCATCCAGAAGTGATGCCGGAAAGGTCCTCAAATGATCACCTAATACCAAAATGACCCTGACGGCATCCCGGACTGATCCCAAAATCCATCCAGAAATGATCTTGGGAAGGTCCCACAATTATCCCGAAATAGTCTAGGAAAAGTTCAGAAATTACCCTGACGGGTTCCCGGACGAATCCTGAAAGCCATCTCTAAATGATCCCGAAAAAGTCCCGAAATGACCCTGACTGGACCCCGAAAGGATCCCGAAAACTATCCAGAAATGATGCCGGAAATGTCCTCAAATGATCACCTAATAGTTCCGAAAAGACCCTGACGGGATCCCGAACGGATCCCGACAACTATCTAGAAATGATGCCGAAAGGGCCCGCAAATGATCCCGTATTAGTCGAGAAAAAGTCCCGAAATGAACCCGACGGGATGCCGGACGAATCCCAAAAACCAGCCAGAAATGATGCCGGAAGGGACACCAAATGATCCCGAAAAAGTCCCGCAATAATTCCTACGGGATCCTGAGCGGATACCGAAAACCATCCAGAAGTGATGCCGAAAAGGTCCTCAAATGTTCACCGAATAGTCCCAAAATGACCCTGACGGCATCCCGGACAGATCCCGAAATCCATCCAGAAATGATCTTGGGAGGGCCTCAAAATTATCCCGAAATAGTCTGGGAAAAGTCCAGAAATTACCCTGACGGATACCGGACGAATCCTGAAAACCAATCTTAAATGATGCCGAAAAAGTCCCGAAATGACCCTGATGGGACCCGGAAAGGATCCCGAAAACTAACCTGAAATGATGCCGGAAAGGTCCTCAAATGATCTCCCAATAGTTCCGAAAAGACCCTGACGGGATCCCGAACGGATCCCGACAACTATCCAGAAATGATACCGAAAGGGCCCGCAAACGATCCCGTATTATTCGAGAAAAAGTCCCGAAATGACCCCGACGGTATGCCGGACGAATCCCAAAAACCATCCAGAAATGATTTGGAAGGGACCCCAATGATCCCGAAAAAGTCCCGCAATTATTCCGACGGGAATCTGAACGGATACCGAAAACCATCCAGAAGTGATGCCGGAACGGTCCTCAAATGCTCACCTAATAGTCCCAAAATGACCCTGAGGGCATCCCGGACAAATCCCGAAATCCATCCAGAAATGATCTTGGGAAGGTCCCAAAATGATCAAGAAATAGTCTCGGAAAAGTCCAGAAATTACCCTGACGGGTTCCCGGACGAATCCTGAAAGCCATCCTTAAATGATCCCGAAAAAGCCCCGAAATGACCCTGACGGGAACCCGAAAGGATTCCAAAAACTATCCAGAAATGATGCCGGAAAGGTCCTCAAATGATCCCCTAATAGTTCCGAAATGACCGTGACGGGATCCCGAACGGATCCCGACAACTATCCAGAAATTATGCCGAAAGGGTCCGCAAATGATCCCGTATTAGTCGAGAAAAAGTCCCGAAATGACCCCGACGGGATCCCGGACGAATCCCAAAAACCATCCAGAAATGATGCCGGTAGGTATCCCAAATGATCCCGAAATAATCCCGAAATGACCTCGTCGGCATCCCGGACGGATACCGAAAATTATCCAGAAATGATGCCGGAAAGGTCCACAAATGATCCCCTAATAGTCCCGAAAATGTTCCAAAATAACCCCGACGGGATCCCGGACGGATTCCGTAAACTATACATAATTGATCCCGGAAGGGTCCCAAAATGATCCCGAAATAGTCCCGAAAAAGTCCCGAAATTACCCCGGCGTAATCCCGGACCGATCCCGGAAACCATCCAGAAATGATCCCGGAAGGGTCTCGACTGACCCTTACGGGATTACAAATAAGGTGAAGCTAATTATAAAACCATGTTAATAAGGCAGCAGGCGCATTGGAGCGAATAAAAAGTTAGATAGAAACATACAGGTAAAGCTAATAAAAGCGTGCTAATAAAAACAATTGAAGGAGGGCGGATGGCGGGAGTAGAGGAGAGGACCACTGATCGTTCCTCCAAAATTGTCTAGATCTCGTTCTGTATGTACCAGATACCAAAAACTATTGATTTAAGAGAAAATTTAGATTGAGTTATAACAATTTATGGATTTTACACCAGAGGGGGAGATAAAGGGGGGCGGGCGGAGGGTGTCACTGCTTACTTTGTAAGCCCTCGACTTATTTGACCCCTTGAGTCTGTGATATTGGTGAAGGCCAGTATACGTAAAGTTATAATGTGTAAAAATTATGAAAAATAATTTCTCGAAGGGTCGTGGGACCCCCACCCCTCTTTCCATGTTCGAAAAAAATTTCGCTAGTAGACTACTGTCTGTGTCCCAAATTTCATCAAAATCCGTGTAGCCATTCTGGCGTGATTCAGTCGCAAAGACGAAAAAATATAATAATTAAATTATAACTGTTCCTAGGGGGCGGGGACCACGCCCGTTTTGAAAAATATATAGCTAGTAGATCCTTCTAGACTATTGGCTATATGTGTGCAAAATTTCATCCAAATCGGTCCAGCCGTTCTTGCGTTATTGAGTCACAAAGACAAACGTCTGGACAAACATCCAAACATCCAAACATCCAAACATCCAAACATCCAAACATCTAAACATCCAAACATCCAAACATCTTAACATCCAAACTTTCCCATTTATAATATATATTAGAATATTAGATACTATATATATATACTATATATCCCACATATATGTACTATATATACCACCGATCTGTATGATTTTTTCAGACAACAATATATGCTATATACGTAAGCATTCGTTGAAATTTGAAGCCTCTATCTCTTAAAATAGGGCAGTAATTACGAAAAGTTTCTTATCTGAACGATCGGTTGTGGGGAATATATACTATATATACGACCGATCTCATAAATTTTTTCAGGCAACAATATGTGCAATATACGAAAGTATATGGCGAAGTTTGAAGCTTCAATATGTTAAATTGAGTAAGATATTACAAAAATACAACAATATATGCTATATACGTAAGCATTTGGTGAAATTTGAAGCTTCTAGCTGTTAGAACGGGGCAGAAATTGCGCAAAGTTTCTTATCTGAACAATCGGTTGTATGAGATATATACTATATATACCACCGATCTCAATGATTTTTTCAGACAACAATATATACTATACACGTAAGCATTTGGTGAAATTTGAAGCTTCTAGCTGTTAAAATGGGGAAGAAATTGCACAAAGTTTCTTATCTGAACAATCGGTTGTATGAGATTATATATACTACCGGTCTCTATGATTTTTTCAGACAACAATATATGCTATACACGTAAACATTTGGTGAAATTTGAACATATCTAAAGGATTTTTAGCATAAATATAAAATAAACAAGTAAGGACGGGACTGTCTTCGGCTATGCCGAAGATTTCATACCTTTCATGAATGGGGCTGAACAATAATTTTATCCCGTTCGTAATCTCCGAATAATCGGATGTATAAGATAAGAAATATCTAGTGAACAGATCTGCATACCTAAACGATTTTTAAGATAAATATAAAATAAACAAGTAAGGACGGGACTGTCTTCGGCTATGCCGAAAACTTCATACCTTTCATGAATGGGGCTGAACAATAATCTTATCCCGTTCGTAATCTCCAGATAATGGGATGTATAAGATAAGAAATATCTAGTGAACAGATCTACATACCTAAACGATTTTTAAGATAAATATAAAATAAAAAATAGGTAGGTACTTTGTGTGAGGATGCAAAGTTTCAGGTTTTTTGTGGTCTGCGTGTAAAAACTATGACTTCGAATCACGTATTTCAACAATATATGACGTAAACGTAACTATTTGATGAAATGTTTTGAATTTTGAAGCTTCTAGCCGTAAAAAAGGGGCAAAAAAATACAGTTTATATGGGGTATATAATACATGTACCACCGATCTCTATGATTTTTTCAGACAACAATATATGCTATATACGTAAGCATTTGGTGAAGTTTGAAGCTTCTATCTGTTAAAACGGGGCAGAAATTGCGTAAAGTTTCTTATCTGAACAATCGGTTGTATGAGATATATACTATATACTCCACCGATCTCAATGATTTTTTCAGAAAACAATATATGCTATACACGTAAACATTTGGTGAAATTTGAACATATCTAAACGATTTTTAAGATAAATATAAAATAAACAAGTAAGGAAGGTTAAGTTCGGGTGTAACCGAACATTACATACT
This sequence comes from Eurosta solidaginis, assembly GCF_040869045.1. Classification (NCBI taxonomy): domain Eukaryota; kingdom Metazoa; phylum Arthropoda; class Insecta; order Diptera; family Tephritidae; genus Eurosta; species Eurosta solidaginis. Next base: position 24,109 of record NW_027137206.1, read on the forward strand.
CAGTTGAGGGGTATGGTGACAGCATAAGGGAAAATAACCATGTAGGAAAATGAACCGAGGGAAACCCTGGAATGTGCTTGTATGACATGTGTATCAAATGAAAGGCATTAAAGAGTATTTTATGAGGGAGTGGGCCATAGTTCTATAGGTGGACGCCATTTAGGGATATAGCCATAAAGGTGGATCAGGGTTGACTCTAGAATGCGTTTTACGATATGGGTATCAAATTAAAGGTATTAATGAGGGTTTTAAAAGGGAGTTTGGTTGTTGTATAGGTGGTCGCCTTTTCGAGATATCGCCATAAAGGTGGACCAGGGGTGACTATAATGCATTTGTACGATATGGGTATCAAATGAAAGGTGTTAATGAGTATTTTAAAAGGGAGTAATCCTTAGTTCCATAGGTGGACGCCGTTTCGAGATATCGCCACAAAGGTGGACCAGGGGCGACCCTAGAATTTGTTTGTACAATATGGGCATCAAACGAATGGTGTTAATGAGTATTTTAAAAGGGAGTGGGCCTTAGTTCTATAGGTGGATGCCGTTTCGAAATATCGCCATAAAGGTGGACCAGGGGTGACTCTAGAATGTGTTTGTATGATATGGGTATCAAATTAAAGGTATTAATGAGGGTTTTAAAAGGGAGTGGTGGTTGTTGTATAGGTGGTCGCCTTTTCGAGATATCGCCATAAAGGTGAACCAGGGGTGACTCTAGAATGCGTTTGTACGATATGGGTATCAAATGAAAGGTCTTAATGAGTATTTTAAAAGGGAGTAATCCTTAGTTCCATAGGTGGACGCCGTTTCGAGATATCGCCATAAAGGTGGACCAGGGGTGACCCTAGAATTTGTTTGTACAATATGGGTATCAAAAGAAAGGTGTTAATGAGCATTTTAAAAGGGAGTAATCCTTAGTTCCATAGGTGGACGCCGTGTCGAGATATCGCCACAAAGGGGGCCAGGGGTGACCCTAGAGTTTGTTTGCACAATATGGGCATCAAACGAAAGGTGTTAATGAGTATTTTAAAAGGGAGTGGGCCTTAGTTCTATAAGTGGACGCCGTTTCGAAATATCGCCATAAAGATGGACCAGGGGTGACTCTAGAATGTGTTTGTACGATATGGGTATCAAATGAAAGGTGTTAATGAACTTTTTCATTTTCTTCTACTTAATATGGTAGGTGTCACAACACTGAAAACAGTTAACGTCATAAAATCTATGCCCCTACCAAATTTCAAAAGGATTGGTTCATTTTTGTTCGACTTATGGCGTTAAAATTATCCTAGACAAATTAAATGAAAAAGGGCGGAGCCACGCCCATTTTGAAATTTTCTTTTATTTTTGTATTTTGTTGCACCATATCATTACTGGAGTTGAATGTTGACATAATTTACTTATATACTGTAAAGATATTAAATTTTTTGTTAAAATTTTACTTAAAAAAATTTTTTTTTTAAAGTGGGCGTGGTCCTTCTCCGATTTTGCTAATTTTTATTAAGCGTACATATAGTAGTAGGAGTAACGTTCCTGCCAAATTTCATAATGATATCTTCAACGACTACCAAATTACAGCTTGCAAAATTTTAAATTACCTTCTTTTAAAAGTGGGCGGTGCCACGCCCATTGTCCAAAATTTTAGTAATTTTCTATTCTGCGTCATAAGTTCAACTCATCTACCAAGTTTCGTCGCTGTATCGGTCTTTTGTAATGAATTATAGAACTTTTTCGGTTTTTCGAAATTTTCGATATCGAAAAAGTGGGCGTGGTTATAGTCTGATATCGTTCATTTTAAATAGCGATCTGAGATGAGTGCTCAGGAACCTACGTACCAAATTTCATCAAGATACCTCAAAATTTACTCAAGTTATCGTGTTAACGGACGGACGGACGGACATGGCTCAATCAAATTTTTTTTCGATCCTGATTATTTTGATATATGGAAGTCTATATCTATCTCGATTCTTTTATATATGTACAACCAACCGTTATCCAATCAAACTTAATATACTCTGTGAGCTCTGCTCAACTGAGTATAAAAATAGGTAGGTACTTTGTGTGAGGATGCAAAGCTTCAGGTTTTTTGTGGTCTGCATGTAAAAACTACGGCTACGAATCACGTATTTAACAAATATATGAAGTAAACGTAGCTATTTGATGAAACTTGATGAATTTTGAAGCTTCTATCCGTAAAAAAGGGGCAAAAATGACAGTTTGTATGAAGTATATAATATATATACCACCGATCTGTATGATTTTTTCAGACAACAATATATGCTATATACGTAAGCATTCGTTGAAATTTGAAGCCTCTATCTCTTAAAATAGGGCAGTAATTACGAAAAGTTTCTTATCTGAACGATCGGTTGTGGGGAATATATACTATATATACGACCGATCTCATCAATTTTTTCAGGCAACAATATGTGCAATATATGAAAGTATATGGCGAAGTTTGAAGCTTCAATCTGTTAAATTGAGTAAGATATTACAAAAATCCTCTTTTCTGAAAAATCGGTTGTATGGAGGATATATGCTATAGTGATCCGATCCGGCCGGTTCCGACAAATGTCTAATCGGACACCCAAATACACCTGCTCACCAAATTTTATCAAGATATCTCAAAAATTGAGGGACTAGTTTGCATACAAACAGACAGACGGACAGACGGACAGACAGACAGACGGACATGCCTAAATCAACTCAGCTCTTCATTCTGATTATTTAGGTATACTTAATGATGGGTCTATTTTCCTTTAAGGACTTACAATTTTGGGTTTCGTGACGAATTTAATATACCATTTCATTTTCATGAAAGGTATAAAAATAGGTAGGTACTTTGTGTGAGAATGCAAAGCTTCACGTTTTTTGTGGTCTGCATGTAAAAACTACGACTAAGAATCACGTATTTCAAAAATATATGAAGTAAACGTAGCTATTTGATGAAACTTGATGAATTTTGAAGTTTCTATCCGTAAAAAAGGGGCAAAAATGACAGTTTGTATGAAGTATATAATATATATACCACCGATCTCTATGATTTTTTCAGACAACAATATATGCTATATACGTAAGAATTTGGTGAAATTTGAAGCTTCTAGCTGTTAAAACGGGGCAGAAATTGCGCAAAGTTTCTTATCTGAACAATCGGTTGTATGAGATATATACAATGTATGCACCCGATCTCAATGATTTTTTCAGACATCAATATGTGCTATACACGTAAGCATTTGGTGAAATTTGAAGCTTCTAGCTGTTAAAATGGGGCCGAAATCGCAAAAAAAAAAATATATATACTATATATACCATCATATATATATTATACATATCACCGATCTCTATGATTTTTTGACACAACAATACATACTATATACGTAAGCAATCGGTGAAATTTGAAGCTTATAGCTGTTAAAATGGGGTAGAAATTGCGAAAAGTTTCTTATCTGAACAATCGGTTGTATGAGATATATACTATATATACAACCGATCTCTATGATTTTTTCAGACAACAATATATGCCATATACGTAAGCGTTCGGTGAAATTTGAAGCTTCTAGCTGTTAAAATGGGGCTAAAATTGCGAAAATATATATATATACTATATATATACTATATATACCACCATATATATACTATATATACCACCGATCTGTATGATTTTTTCAGACAACAATATATACTATATACGTAAGCATTCGTTGAAATTTGAAGCCTCTAGCTCTTAAAATAGGGGAGTAATTACGAAAAGTTTCTTATCTGAACAATCGGTTGTGGGCGATATATACTATATATACGACCGATCTCATCAATTTTTTCAGGCAACAATATGTGCAATATACGAAAGTATATGGTGAAGTTTTAAGCTTCAATCTGTTAAATTGAGTAAGATGTTACAAAAATCCTCTTTTTCTGAAAAATCGGTTGCTATAGTGGTCCGATCCGGCCGGTTCCGACAAACGTCTAATCGGACACCCAAATACACCTGCTCACCAAATTTTATCAAGAAATCTCAAAAATTGAGGGACTAGTTTGCATACAAACAGACAGACGGACAGACGGACAGACAGACAGACGGACATGGCTAAATCAACTCAGCTCTTCATTCTGATTATTTCGGTATACTTAATGGTGGGTCTATCTATTTTCCTTTAAGGACTTACAATTTTGGGTTTCGTGAAGAAATTATTATACCATTTCATTTTCATGAAGGGTATAAAAATAGGTAGGTACTTTGTGTGAGGATGCAAAGCTTCACGTTTTTTGTGGTCTGCATGTAAAAACTATGACTACGAATCACGTATTTCAAAAATATATGAAGTAAACGTTGCTATTTGATGAAACTTGATGAATTTTGAAGCTTCTATCCGTAAAAAAGGGGCAAAAATGACAGTTTGTATGAAGTATATAATATATATACCACCGATCTCTATGATTTTTTCAGACAACAATATATGCTATACACGTAAGCATTTGGTAAAATTTGAAGCTTCTAGCTGTTAAAATGGGGCCGAAATCGAAAAATCTTGAAATTTATGCTTATATCTCTTGAGATATCTCTGGATTTACAAGAACACTTTCTATACCAAACTTGCTTCTGGTACCCAATGAAGAAAAACAAGTTACTTTGATTATAATATATTTATTGAGATGTTTACTCGAACGCAGTTAAAAAGCAAGTCACTTCGATTTCATTTGAACAAGTTGAAATTATGTACAAAGAACATAGAATAATAAAAACAGTGTTGCATGAATATGGTCGTTGTATATAAGTGTGCAATATATTTCAGCAAAAAAAAAATATATATATACTATATATATACTATATATACCATCATATATATATTATATATATCACCGATCTCTATGATTTTTTGACACAACAATATATTACTATATACGTAAGAAATCGGTGAAATTTGAAGCTTATAGCTGTTAAAATGGGGTAGAAATTGCGAAAAGTTTCTTATCTGAACAATCGGTTTTATGAGATATATACTATATACACCACCGATCTCAATGATTTTTTCAGAAAACAATATATGCTATATACGTAAGCACTTGGTGAAATTTGAAGCTTCTAGCTGTTAAAATGGGGAAGAAATTGCACAGAGTTTCTTATCTGAACAATCGGTTGTATGAGATTATATATACCACCGGTCTCTATGATTTTTTTCAGACAACAATATATGCTATACAAGTAAACATTTGGTGAAATTTGAACATGTCTAAACGATTTTTAAGATAAATATAAAATAGAAAATAGGTAGGTACTTTGTGTGAGGATGCAAAGCTTCACGTTTTTTGTGGTCTGCATGTAAAAACTACGACTACGAATCACGTATTTAACAAATATATGAAGTAAACGTAGCTATTTGATGAAACTTGATGAATTTTGAAGCTTCTATCCGTAAAAAAGGGGCAAAAATGAGAGTTTGTATGAAGTATATAATATATATACCACCGATCTCCATGATTTTTTCAGACATCAATATATGCCATATACATAAGCGTTCGGTGAAATTTGAAGCTTCTAGCTGTTAAAATGGGGCTAAAATTGCAAAAATATATATATATAATATATATATATACTATATATACCACCATATATATACTATATATACCACCGATCTGTATGATTTTTTCAGACAACAATATATGCTATATACGTAAGCGTTCCTTGAAATTTGAAGCCTCTAGCTCTTAAAATCGGGCAGTAATTACGAAAAGTTTCTTATCTGAACAATCGGTTGTGGGGAAACTATACTATATACGACCGATCTCATCAATTTTTTCAGGCAACAATATGTGCAATATATGAAAGTATATGGCGAAGTTTGAAGCTTCAATTTGTTAAATTGAGTAAGATATTACAAAAATCCTCTTTTTCTGAAAAATCGGTTGTATGGAGGATATATGCTATAGTGGTCCGATCCGGCCGGTTACGACAAATGTCTAATCGGACACCCAAATACACCTGCTCACCAAATTTTATCAAGATATCTCAAAAATTGAGGGACTAGTTTGCATACAAACAGACAGACGGACAGACGGACATGGCTAAATCAACTCAGCTCTTCATTCTGATTATTTCGGTTTACTTAATGATGGGTCTATTTTCCTTTAAGGACTTACAAGTTTGGGTTTCGTGACGAATTTAATATACCATTTCATTTTCATGAAAGCTATAAAAATAGGTAGGTACTTTGTGTGAGGATGCAAAGCTTCACGTTTTTTGTGGTCTGCATGTAAAAACTACGACTAATAATCACGTATTTCAAAAATATATGAAGCAAACGTAGCTATTTGATGAAACATGATGAATTTTGAAGCTTCTATCCGTAAAAAAGGGGCAAAAATGACAGTTTGTATGAAGTATATAATATATACCACCGATCTCTATGATTTTTTCAGACAACAATATATGCTATATACGTACGAATTTGGTGAAATTTGAAGCTTCTAGCTATTAAAACGGGGCAGAAATTGCGCAAAGTTTCTTATCTGAACAATCGGTTGTATGAGATATATGCAATGTATGCACCCGATCTCAATGATTTTTTCAGACATCAATATGTGCTATACACGTTAGCATTTGGTGAAATTTGAAGCCTCTAGCTGTTAAAATGGGGCCGAAATCGCAAAAAAAAATATATATACTACATATACCATAATATATATATTATACATATCACCGATCTCTATGATTTTTTGACACAACAATATATACTATATACGTAAGCAATCGGTGAAATTTGAAGCTTATAGCTGTTAAAATGGGGTAGAAATTGCGAAAAGTTTCTTATCTGAACAATCGGTTGTATGAGATATATACTATATATACAACCGATCTCTATGATTTTTTCAGACAACAATATATGCCATATACGTAAGCGTTCGGTGAAATTTGAAGCTTCTAGCTGTTAAAATGGGGCTAAAATTGCGAAAATATATATATATACTATATATATACTATATATACCACCATATATATACTATATATACCACCGATCTGTATGATTTTTTCAGACAACAATATATACTATATACGTAAGCATTCGTTGAAATTTGAAGCCTCTAGCTCTTAAAATAGGGGAGTAATTACGAAAAGTTTCTTATCTGAACAATCGGTTGTGGGCGATATATACTATATATACGACCGATCTCATCAATTTTTTCAGGCAACAATATGTGCAATATACGAAAGTATATGGTGAAGTTTTAAGCTTCAATCTGTTAAATTGAGTAAGATGTTACAAAAATCCTCTTTTTCTGAAAAATCGGTTGCTATAGTGGTCCGATCCGGCCGGTTCCGACAAACGTCTAATCGGACACCCAAATACACCTGCTCACCAAATTTTATCAAGAAATCTCAAAAATTGAGGGACTAGTTTGCATACAAACAGACAGACGGACAGACGGACAGACAGACAGACGGACATGGCTAAATCAACTCAGCTCTTCATTCTGATTATTTCGGTATACTTAATGGTGGGTCTATCTATTTTCCTTTAAGGACTTACAATTTTGGGTTTCGTGAAGAAATTATTATACCATTTCATTTTCATGAAGGGTATAAAAATAGGTAGGTACTTTGTGTGAGGATGCAAAGCTTCACGTTTTTTGTGGTCTGCATGTAAAAACTATGACTACGAATCACGTATTTCAAAAATATATGAAGTAAACGTTGCTATTTGATGAAACTTGATGAATTTTGAAGCTTCTATCCGTAAAAAAGGGGCAAAAATGACAGTTTGTATGAAGTATATAATATATATACCACCGATCTCTATGATTTTTTCAGACAACAATATATGCTATACACGTAAGCATTTGGTAAAATTTGAAGCTTCTAGCTGTTAAAATGGGGCCGAAATCGAAAAATCTTGAAATTTATGCTTATATCTCTTGAGATATCTCTGGATTTACAAGAACACTTTCTATACCAAACTTGCTTCTGGTACCCAATGAAGAAAAACAAGTTACTTTGATTATAATATATTTATTGAGATGTTTACTCGAACGCAGTTAAAAAGCAAGTCACTTCGATTTCATTTGAACAAGTTGAAATTATGTACAAAGAACATAGAATAATAAAAACAGTGTTGCATGAATATGGTCGTTGTATATAAGTGTGCAATATATTTCAGCAAAAAAAAAATATATATATACTATATATATACTATATATACCATCATATATATATTATATATATCACCGATCTCTATGATTTTTTGACACAACAATATATACTATATACGTAAGAAATCGGTGAAATTTGAAGCTTATAGCTGTTAAAATGGGGTAGAAATTGCGAAAAGTTTCTTATCTGAACAATCGGTTTTATGAGATATATACTATATACACCACCGATCTCAATGATTTTTTCAGAAAACAATATATGCTATATACGTAAGCACTTGGTGAAATTTGAAGCTTCTAGCTGTTAAAATGGGGAAGAAATTGCACAGAGTTTCTTATCTGAACAATCGGTTGTATGAGATTATATATACCACCGGTCTCTATGATTTTTTTCAGACAACAATATATGCTATACAAGTAAACATTTGGTGAAATTTGAACATGTCTAAACGATTTTTAAGATAAATATAAAATAGAAAATAGGTAGGTACTTTGTGTGAGGATGCAAAGCTTCACGTTTTTTGTGGTCTGCATGTAAAAACTACGACTACGAATCACGTATTTAACAAATATATGAAGTAAACGTAGCTATTTGATGAAACTTGATGAATTTTGAAGCTTCTATCCGTAAAAAAGGGGCAAAAATGAGAGTTTGTATGAAGTATATAATATATATACCACCGATCTCCATGATTTTTTCAGACATCAATATATGCCATATACATAAGCGTTCGGTGAAATTTGAAGCTTCTAGCTGTTAAAATGGGGCTAAAATTGCAAAAATATATATATATAATATATATATATACTATATATACCACCATATATATACTATATATACCACCGATCTGTATGATTTTTTCAGACAACAATATATGCTATATACGTAAGCGTTCCTTGAAATTTGAAGCCTCTAGCTCTTAAAATCGGGCAGTAATTACGAAAAGTTTCTTATCTGAACAATCGGTTGTGGGGAAACTATACTATATACGACCGATCTCATCAATTTTTTCAGGCAACAATATGTGCAATATATGAAAGTATATGGCGAAGTTTGAAGCTTCAATTTGTTAAATTGAGTAAGATATTACAAAAATCCTCTTTTTCTGAAAAATCGGTTGTATGGAGGATATATGCTATAGTGGTCCGATCCGGCCGGTTACGACAAATGTCTAATCGGACACCCAAATACACCTGCTCACCAAATTTTATCAAGATATCTCAAAAATTGAGGGACTAGTTTGCATACAAACAGACAGACGGACAGACGGACATGGCTAAATCAACTCAGCTCTTCATTCTGATTATTTCGGTTTACTTAATGATGGGTCTATTTTCCTTTAAGGACTTACAAGTTTGGGTTTCGTGACGAATTTAATATACCATTTCATTTTCATGAAAGCTATAAAAATAGGTAGGTACTTTGTGTGAGGATGCAAAGCTTCACGTTTTTTGTGGTCTGCATGTAAAAACTACGACTAATAATCACGTATTTCAAAAATATATGAAGCAAACGTAGCTATTTGATGAAACATGATGAATTTTGAAGCTTCTATCCGTAAAAAAGGGGCAAAAATGACAGTTTGTATGAAGTATATAATATATACCACCGATCTCTATGATTTTTTCAGACAACAATATATGCTATATACGTACGAATTTGGTGAAATTTGAAGCTTCTAGCTATTAAAACGGGGCAGAAATTGCGCAAAGTTTCTTATCTGAACAATCGGTTGTATGAGATATATGCAATGTATGCACCCGATCTCAATGATTTTTTCAGACATCAATATGTGCTATACACGTTAGCATTTGGTGAAATTTGAAGCCTCTAGCTGTTAAAATGGGGCCGAAATCGCAAAAAAAAATATATATACTACATATACCATAATATATATATTATACATATCACCGATCTCTATGATTTTTTGACACAACAATATATACTATATACGTAAGCAATCGGTGAAATTTGAAGCTTATAGCTGTTAAAATGGGGTAGAAATTGCGAAAAGTTTCTTATCTGAACAATCGGTTGTATGAGATATATACTATATATACAACCGATCTCTATGATTTTTTCAGACAACAATATATGCCATATACGCAAGCGTTCGGTGAAATTTGAAGCTTCTAGCTGTTAAAATGGGGCTAAAATTGCGAAAATATATATATATATACTATATATATACTATATATACCACCGATCTGTATGATTTTTTCAGACAACAATATATGCTATAAACGTAAGCATTCGTTCAAATTTGAAGCCTCTAGCTCTTAAAATAGGGCAGTAATTACGAAAAGTTTCTTATCTGAACAATCGGTTGTGGGGGATATATACTATATATACGACCGATCTCATCAATTTGTTCAGGCAACAATAAGTGCAATATACGAAAGTATATGGTGAAGTTTTAAGCTTCAATCTGTTAAATTGAGTAAGATATTACAAAAATCCTCTTTTTCTGAAAAATCGGTTGTGTGGAGGATATATGCTATAGCGGTCCGATCCGGCCGGTTATGACAAACGTCTAATCGGACACCCAAATACACCTGCTCACAAAATTTTATTAAGATATCTCAAAAATTGAGGGACTAGTTTGCATACAAACAGACAGACGGACAGACGGACAGACAGACCGACGGACATGGCTAAATCAACTCAGCTATTCATTCTGATTATTTCGGTATACTTAATGGTGGGTCTATCTATTTTCCTTTAAGGACTTACAATTTTGGGTTTCGTGACGAAATTAATATACCATTTCATTTTCATGAAAGGTATAAAAATAGGTAGGTACTTTGTGTGAGGATGCAAAGCTTCACGTTTTTTGTGGTCTGCATGTAAAAACTATGACTACGAATCACGTATTTCAAAAATATATGAAGTAAACGTTGCTATTTGATGAAACTTGATGAATTTTGAATCTTCTATCCGTAAAAAAGGGGCAAAATTGACAGTTTGTATGAAGTATATAATATATATACCACCGATCTCTATGATTTTTTCAGACAACAATATATGCTATACACGTAAGTATTTGGTGAAATTTGAAGCTTCTAGCTGTTAAAATGGGGCCGAAATCGCAAAAAAAATATATATATACTATATATATACTATATATACCATCATATATATATTATATATATCACCGATCTCTATGCTTTTTTGACACAACAATATATACTATATACGTAAGCAATCGGTGAAATTTGAAGCTTATAGCTGTTAAAATGGGGTAGAAATTGCGAAAAGTTTCTTATCTGAACAGTCGGTTGTATGAGATATATACTATATATACAACCGATCTCTATGATTTTTTCAGACAACAATATATGCCATATACGTAAGCGTTCGGTAAAATTTGAAGCTTCTAGCTGTTAAAATGGGGCTAAAATTGCGAAAATATATATATTATATATATATATTATATATACCACCATATATACACTATAGATACCACCGATCTGTATGATTTTTTCAGACAACAATATATGCTATATACGTAAGCATTCGTTGAAATTTGAAGCCTCTAGCTCTTAAAATAGGGCAGCAATTACGAAAAGTTTCTTATCTGAACAATCGGTTGTGGGGATATATACTATATATACGACCGATCTCATCAATTTTTTCAGGCAACAATATGTGCAATATACGAAAGTATATGGTGAAGTTTGAAGCTTCAATCTGTTAAATTGAGTAAGATATTACAAAAATCCTCTGTTTCTGAAAAATCGGTTGTTTGGAGGATATATGCTATAGTGCTCCGATCCGGCCGGTTCTGACAAATGTCTAATCGGACACCCAAATACACCTGCTCACCAAATTTTATCAAGATATCTCAAAAATTGAGGGACTAGTTTGCATACAAACAGACAGACGGACAGACGGACAGACAGACAGAGGGACATGGCCAAATCAACTCAGCTCTTCATTCTGATTATTTCGGTATGCTTAATGGTGAGTCTATCTATTTTCCTTTAAGGACTTACAATTTTGGGTTTCGTGACGAAATTAATATACCATTTCATTTTCATGAAAACTATAAAAATAGGTAGGTACTTTGTGTGAGGATGCAAAGCTTCACGTTTTTTGTGGTCTGCATGTAAAAACTATGACTACGAATCACGTGTTTCAAAAATATATGAAGTAAACGTAGCTATTTGATGAAACTTGATGAATTTTGAAGCTTCTATCCGTAAAAAAGGGGCAAAATGACAGTGTGTATGAAGTATATAATATATATACCACCGATCTCTATGATTTTTTCAGACAACAATATATGCTATATACGTAAGCATTTGGTGAAATTTGAAGCTTCTAGCTGTTAAAACGGGGCAGAAATTGCGCAAAGTGTGTTATCTGAACAAATGGTTGTATGAGATATATACTATGTATACACCCGATCTCAATGATTTTTTCAGACATCAATATATGCTATACACGTAAGCATTTGGTGAAATTTGAAGCTTCTAGCTGTTAAAATGGGGCCAAAATCGCAAAAAAAAAATATATATACTATATATATAGTATATATACCATCATATATATATTAAATATATCACCGATCTCTATGATTTTTTGACACAACAATATATACTATATACGGTAGCAATCGGTGAAATTTAAAGCTTATAGCTGTTAAAATGGGGTAGAAATTGCGAAAAGTTTCTTATCTAAACAATCGGTTGTATGAGATATATACTATATATACAACCGATATCTATGATTTTTTCCGACAACAATATATGCCATATACGTAAGCGTTCGGTGAAATTTGAAGCTTCTAGCTGATAAAATGGGGCTAAAATTGGGAAAATATATATATATACTATATATATATACTATATATACCACCATATATATACTATATATACCACCGATCTGTATGATTTTTTCAGACAACAATATATGCTATATACGTAAGCATTCGTTGAAATTGGAAGCCTCTAGCTCTTAAAATAGGGCAGTAATTACGAAAAGTTTCTTATCTGAACAATCGTTTGTGGGGGATATATACTATATATACGACCGATCTCATCAATTTTTTCAGGCAACAATATGTGCAATACACGAAAGTATATGGTGATGTTTGAAGCTTCAATCTGTTAAATTGAATAAGATATTACAAAAATCCTCTTTTTCTGAAAAATCGGTTGTATGGAGGATATATGCTATAGTGGTCCGATCCGGCCGGTTCCAACAAATGTCTAATCGGATACCCAAATACACCTGCTCACCAAATTTTATCAAGATATCTCAAAAATTGAGGGACTAGTTTGCATACAAACCGACAACGGACAGACGGACAGACAGACAGACGGACATAGCTAAATCAACTCAGCTCTTCATTCTGATTATTTCGGTATATTTAATGGTGGGTCTATCTATTTTCCTTTAAGGACTTACAATTTTGGGTTTCGTGACGAAATTAATATACCATTTCATTTTCATTTTCATGAAAGGTATAAAAACAGGTAGAGGTACTTTGTGTGAGGATGCAAAGCTTCACGTTTTTTGTGGTCTGCATGTAAAAACTACGACTACGAATCACGTACTTCAAAAATATATGAAACTTGATGAATTTTGAAGCTTCTATCCGTAAAAAAGGGGCAAAAATTTCAGTTTGTATGAAGTATATAATATATATACCACCGATCTCTATGATTTTTTCAGAAAACAATATATGCTATATACGTAAGCATTTGGTGAAATTTGAAGCTTCTAGCTGTTAAAACGGGGCAGAAATTGCGCAAAGTTTCTTATCTGAACAATCGGTTCATGCTATGTATGTATGCTATACACGTAAGCATTTGGTGAAATTTGAAGCTTCTAGCTGTTAAAATGGGGCCGAAATCGCAAAAAAAAAATATATATATACTATATATATACTATATATACCATCATATATATATTATATATATCACCGATCTCTATGGTTTTTTGACACAACAATATATACTATATACGTAAGCAATCGGTGAAATTTGAAGCTTGTAGCTGTTAAAATGGGGTAGAAATTGCGAAAAGTTTCTTATCTGAACAGTCGGTTGTATGAGACATATACTATATATACAACCGATCTCTATGATTTTTTCAGAAAACAATATATGCCATATACGTAAGCTTTCGGTGAAATTTGAAGCTTCTAGCTGTCAAAGTGAGGCGAAAATTGCGAATATATATATATATATACTATATATATATACAATATATACCAGCATATATATACTATATATACGCCGATCTGTATGATTTTTTCAGATAACAATATATGCTATATACGTAAGCATTCATTGAAATTTTAAGCTTCTAGCTCTTAAAATAGGGCAGTAATTACGAAAAGTTTCTTATCTGAACAATCGGTTGTGGGGGATATATACAATATATACGACCGATCTCATAAATTTTTTCAGGCAACAATATGTGCAATATACGAAAGTATATGGTGAAGTTTGAAGCTTCAATCTGTTAAATTGAGTAAGATATTACAAAAATCCTCTTTTTCTGAAAAATCGGTTGTATGGAGGATATATGCTATAGTGGCCCGATCCGGCCGGTTCCGACAAATGTCTAATCGGACACCCAAATACACCTGCTCACCAAATTTTACCAAGATATCTCAAAAATTGAGGGACTAGTTTGCATACAAACAGACAGACGGACAGACAGACAGACGGACATGGCTAAATCAACTCAGCTCTTCATTCTGATTATTTCGGTATACTTAATGGTGGGTCTATCTATTTTCCTTTAAGGACTTACAATTTTGGGTTTCGTGACGAAATTACAATTTCATTTTCATGAAAGGTATAAAAATAGGTAGGTACTTTGTGTGAGGATGCAAAGCTTCACGTTTTTTGTGGTCTGCATGTAAAAACTACGACTACGAATCACGTATTTCAAAAATATATGAAGTAAGCGTAGCTATTTGATGAAACTTGATGAATTTTGAAGCTTCTATCCGTAAAAAAGGGGCAAAAATGACAGTTTGTATGAAGTATATAATATATATACCACCGATTTCTATGATTTTTTCAGAAAAGCTTATAGCTGTTAAAATGGGGTATGAATTGCGAAAAGTTTCTTATCTGAACAATCGGTTGTATGAGATATATATTCAATGATTTTTTCAGACAACAATATATGCTATAAACATAAGCATTCGTTGAAATTTGAAGCCTCTAGCTCTCAAAATAGGGCAGTAATTACGAAAAGTTTCTTATCTGAACAATCGGTTGTGGAGAATATATACTATATATACGACCGATCTCATCAATCTTTTCAGGCAACAATATGTGCAATATACGAAAGTATATGGCGAAGTTTGAAGCTTCAATCTGTTAAATTGAGTAAGATATTACAAAAATACAACAATATATGCTATATACGTAAGCATTTGGTGAAATTTGAAGTTTCTAGCTGTTAAAACGGGGCAGAAATTGCGCAATGTTTCTTATCTGAACAATCGATTGTATGAGATATATACTATATATACCACCGATCTCAATGATTTTTTCAGACAACAATATATACTATACACGTAAGCATTTGGTGAAATTTGTGGCTTCTAGCTGTTAAAATGGGGAAGAAATTGCGCAAAGTTTCTTATCTGAAGAATCGGTTTTATGAGATATATACTAATATACACCACCGATCTCAATGATTTTTTCAGAAAACAATATATACTATACACGTAAGCATTTGGTGAAATTTGAAGCTTCTAGCTGTTAAAATGGGGAAGAAATTGCACAAAGTTTCTTATCTGAACTATCGGTTTTATGAGATTATATATACCACCGGTCTCTATGATTTTTTCAGACAACAATATATGCTATACACGTAAACATTTGGTGAAATTTGAACATATCTAAACGATTTTTAAGATAAATGTTGTTAGAAGTTTTTTATTCCTTTGAAATAAAAATGCAGATATTCTGATGTTTACAAAGCAGTGGTTTAATGAGAACTGAATTTTGTGTCTTTACATTGCGAACTTAGAAGCTACAATTTAAAGATTCATAGAAAAGCAAAAACGTATAATGTTGCCAGACTGTAGAATAATAAAGTATTTGGCTTATTCTTTCAACACTTCTTCTTAAGCAAATATCTTTATAAAAATTAAGCAAATATATTTAATTAATTTAATCCAAGTAATTTAACAAAGTTACAATGCTTTTGCTTACTAACACTTTTAGTTAAAATGTCGGCAACATTTTCATTAGTTGAAACATATTCTAATTTAATTTCATTTGGCTCTACTTTTTCTCGTATAAAATGGTATTTTATATCAATGTGTTTGGTGCGCTTATGATGAATGGGGTTACGTGCTATATGTTGCGCACTAATGTTATCACCGTATATGATCATCGAATTTGTACTGATATACCCAATTTCTTAAAGTAATCTGTTGAGGTAGACTGCCTCTTTTGCAGCCGCTGATAAGGCCACGTATTCAGCCTCGGTGCTGCTTAAAGCCGTTACATTTTGCTTTGTTGAAGCCCAAGAGAAAGCACTGCTTCCTAAGTAGAATACATACCCTGAATATGATTTTCTATCGTTTGGATCATTTGCCCAATCTGCGTCAGCGTATCCCTTCACGGGCTCATCAGACTTGCGGTACACGATACTTAAATCTGAAGTACCTGATAGATAAATGTGCTTTGCTGCGGTTTCGTGCTCAACATGTGGGTTTGTGTTACGTTGAGAAAGCTTGCTTACAGCGTGCGTAATATCAGGTCGACTTAGCACTGCTAAATACATAAGAGAACCGATTAATTATTGGTATTCTGTAGTATTTACCTTTGAACATTTTTCGTCTTGGCAGCTCACTTGGAAACCTGGATCGAGTGGAGTTGCGACTGCCCTACAGTTTTGCATGCCATATTTTTCAAGAACGGATTTGATGTACTTTTTCTGTGATAAGTGAATCGCGCCTCTGTTGCCCTCTCGCTGCACTTCCAAACCAGGGAAGTATCGTATAGCACCACCATCTTGCATGTGAAATGTAGACGCTATCTTCTTCTTAATTTCAGCTATATCATTTTCACTTGGACCAATGATGATTAAGTCATCAACGTAAACTGCGATATAACTATATTGCTTCTGGTTTTGTTTAAAATATAACCACGGCTCATTGATGCACCTTTTAAAGCCGATGCCTTTTAAAACTTCGTCGAGTGTGTTGTTCCAAGCACGTCCGGATTGTTTTAGCCCATAAATCGCCTTTCGTAATTTTAGTACTTTATTTGGATATTGTTTGCTTATAAAATTTTCGGGTTGCTTCATATAAACATTTTAATGAAGCTCACTATTTAAGTATGCGTTGGAAATATCCACTTGATGCATATATAATTGTTTTTCTGCTGCAATTGCAAATAGCATTCGAATCGTTTCGTTCCTTATTACTGGAGAAAACGTTTCCCAGTAATTAATACCTAACTGTTGTGCACAACCCTTGGCAACTAATCTGGATTTAAATCGCTCTATATCGCCCTCAACATTTCGTTTGATTCTAAAAACCCACTTTGACCCAATAGCTTTATGCTCTGCAGGTAAATCAACTAACGACCATGTATTGTTTGCTATAAGTGCATCGTATTCGGCTTGCATTGATTTTTGCCAATCTTTTGCGTGTTGGCCACTCAATGCTTCTGCTGCAGTTTGTGGTGTTTCCAAATCTTCAATGTAATTAAGGAAATGATACTGCTTTTTAGGTCTACCAGGCTTACCTGTGTGTATTGGTTTAGGACGACCTGCCCCACGTCGCTTTACGTTGTGTTGTTCGGAATGTTCCATACGTGGTTCTCGTTGTTCTTCGTCTTGATTATCGTCTTCGGAACTGCTAGCAGTGGAAAATCCTCCTCATCATCGCCTGAATCACAGCCTGCATTTTGTTCAGCTTCAGCTATGGTATCATTTGATGATGAACGCTGAGTTTCTTAACTTTCGTTGGATTCTAGGCGAATGATGTTTGTCATAAAATCATTGCTTTGTTCCGAAGTTTCATTGTCAGCAGTTACACGCGTACCAAAATCGCCTTCTGCAAATCTGACTCACGCCTTTCTATGACTACACGTTTTTGGCGATCATAGAGTCGATACGCCTTTGCTGTGCAAGAATATCCCACAAATGTGTATTCTTTACCTTTGGCCGCAAACTTGCTTTTAATGGTTTTTTTTAGTGCAAAAACTCTTGACCCAAAAATTCGTAAATGTTTGACTGAAGGTTTGCGTTTATGCCACATTTCAAATGGTATAAGATTATTAAGCGCTTGCGTTGGACACCGATTACGGATATACACTGCGGTTTGAATCGCCTCTGCCCACAAAAAATCGTCTAGCTTTGCATGAATTAATAAACTTTTTGCCATTTCTACGATTGTGCGGTTCGCCCGTTCTGCAACACCGTTTTGTTGGGGTGTATTAGGCATTGTTAATTGTCTTTTAATTCCGCATTTTACCAAAAAAATTATCAAATTCATTATTTATATATTCCCTGCCGTTATCACTACGCAATGCTTTTATTTTACTACCGGTTTGGCACTCTACATATGCTTTAAACTCCTTGAACTTTTCAAAAACTTCATTTTTATTGTGCATAAAATAAACAAAAATTTTAAGAGAATAATCGTCGATGAAAGTGACGAAATATTTCTTTCCACCTAACGATTTAACGTTCATGGGGCCACACACATCCGTATGCACAAGTTCAAGTTTGCTCTTCGATATTCGCGCATTTGTTTGCGTAAATGGCAAAGCACATATTTTTGCTTGATTACACGTATCGCAACTTATTTTGGCTGGCATATTTATAATATTCATACCGCGCACATGTTCACTGTCATTTAGTTGTTTTAAACTTTGCATATTTAAGTGACCAAAACGATTGTGCCACTTTACAACTAATGAACTTTCACTTAGTAAACAAACAATATTTGTTTTTTCTTCATTCCGATATACATATAAATTATTTACACGCTCTGCTTGCAGCACTGTTTCCTGTTTCTTGTTTTTTATTATGGCACTGTTGCATGTAAATACTGTCGAATTCCCATACTGCGCTGCCTTACTTACTGACAGAAAATTCCTAAGCAGAGATGGGACAAATAACACATCATTCAACACAATTTTATTGTTTTCTCTTTTTAGCACTACTGAACCTATTCCAGACGATTCTATAAACTCCTCTGCTGCTAACATGACATGAGAATTTTTTTTCAGTAAACGTTGTAAACATATTTTTATCACAACACTTGTGTGATGTAGCGCCGCTGTCAATGCACCATGTGTCTCTTTTTGCTACATTATCAATTGCACCATACATTAAATGATTTGATGATTCGTGAGTCTCACTGTGCATTTCAGTATTTGCATTCTTTTTCTTGCTTCGGCACTCACTTGCGCGATGGCCTAATTTTTGGCAATTGAAACATTTCCCCTTAAAACGCTGTTTGTCTTTTTCTTTTTTACTATTTACTTTGGTTTTATTCTTTTCGTCATTTTTACTACCATACTCATGTTGCTTTTGTGTCATGTTTTTACTTGAATGTGCGTAGACTGCTTGTGTGCATTCTCGATCATCTTTTTCGTGCCTTCGCGTTCCCTCTTCTAAAATTTTTGATTTAACTACGTCGAACTTCGGCAACTTGTCGCGCGTTTCAATAGCGACAACGAAGTTTTCCCATGAATTTGGAAGGCTTGAAAGCAACATTATGACTTTCAACTCGTCGTTTATTTGAATGTCCAATTCGGCTAATTTGTCGACTGTTTCCACAAACTCATTTACATACCGTACTACACTGTCGCCTTTTTGCATGTTTAATCGTAACAGTTTTTGATACTGCTGAACTTTTTTCACTGGACCGACTGGCAAATGAATGTCGCCCAATTTTTGCCATGCCTCTGCCGCTATTATGCACGTCTTTATGTGCATTAACTGTGTCGGCTTTATATTTAAAATTAAACATGCCAAAGCCTTTTGATCTGTGGTTTCCCACTTAAGAATTTCTTCGGCGGTAGCATCTTCTGCTTTTTCATACTTTCCGCATACAACGTTCCACAAATCCGCCGTAATGAGTACACTTCGCACGGACACTGACCACACGTCAAAGTTATCATCACCCAACTTCTCTATTTGGAGGTGTACACTCATTTTGTATTTTTTTACGCGTATTTATTTCGCACGTACGTATGTATGTTTTAAAAATCAAAAACCGAATTACTTAAACTTTTTCGATCGCGTTACTAAAAACGTTTTATTGTTCACACAATTAATTAATTTGATTTATTAGAGTTCTCGAATTTTCTTTGGACTCTGGGCCCGTAACCTTTGTTAGAAGCTTTTTATTCCTTTGAAAGAAAAATGCAGATATTCTGATGTTTACAAAGCAGTGGTTTAATGAGAACTGAATTTTGTGTCTTTACATTACGAACTTAGAAGCTACAATTTAAAGATTCATAGAAAACCAAAAACGTATAATGTTGCCAAACTGGAGAATAATAAAGTATTTGGCTTATTCTTTCAACAAATATAAAATAAACAAGTAAGGACGGGACTGTCTTCGGCTATGCCGAAGACTTCATACCTTTCATGAATGGGGCTGAACAATAATCTTATCCCGTTCGTAATCTCCGAATAATCGGATGTATAAGATAAGTAATATCTAGTGAACAGATCTACATACCTAAACGATTTTTAAGATAAATATAAAATAAAAAATAGGTAGGTACTTTTTGTGAGGATGCAAAGTTTCAGGTTTTTTGTGGTCTGCGTGTAAAAACTATGACTACGAATCACGTATTTTAACAATATATGACGTAAACGTAACTATTTGATAAAATGTTTTGAATTTTGAATTCTAGCCGTAAAAAAGGGGCAAAAAAATACAGTTTATATGGGGTATATAATATATGTACCACCGATCTCTATGATTTTTTCAGACAACAATATATGCTATATACGTAAGCATTTGGTGAAATTTCAAGCAGAAATTGCGCAAAGTTTATTATCTGAACAATTGGTTGTATGAGATATATTCAATATATGCCACCGATCTCAATGATTTTTTCAGACAACAATATATACTATACACGTAAGCATTTGGTGAAATGTGAAGCTTCTAGCTGTTAAAATGGGGAAGAAATTGCGCAAAGTTTCTTATCTGAACAATCGGTTTTATGAGATATATACTATATACTCCACCGATCTCAATGATTTTTTCAGAAAACAATATATACTATACACGTAAGCATTTGGTGAAATTTGAAGCTTCTAGCTGTTAAAATGGGGAAGAAATTGCACAAAGTTTCTTATCTGAACAATCGGTTGTATGAGATTATATATACCACCGGTCTCTATGATTTTTTCAAACAACAATATATGCTATACACGTAAACATTTGGTTAAATTTGAACATATCTAAACGATTTTTAAGATAAATATTGTAGCGCTCATGCCAAATATACCCTATAGGGCCATTCGAGTATCGAATTGTTTTCTACATTAGGTGATATGGCGACAATAGAATAAATATTGGAGGTGTTACAATAAATACCTATGTACATACTTTGTGCATAAACCATAGCGGGATAATCAGGCGATTTTTTTTGAGAACAAAGAAAAAAAAAATTTTGTTTTCTTCAAGTACTTGTGGCGCTACCCGTTTCCGTCGGTCAGTTGAGTTTAGCATAAAACATTTAAACATATTTTTTTATATACGTCCTTCATGCACTTTACTTCATTAATAGGTAATTTCGACGTTCGCAAATAACTAAGTAATAAACCCGTAATACATAATTTATCTGATGCGTTAGTTCGTTAATCCTAATTAGCTTATACCTGATTCGTAATTACCTAATTCACCCATTCGTAATTCATTTTCTTATAGTTATTTCGCTCATGGCTAATTCGAAAGTACCGGATTTATTTATTAATTCTTTATCATTATACCTGACACATACTTACTTAGTCGATAACACCTAATAAACATATACAATTCATGAATACCGAATTTATAATGTATTCGTACATATCTAATTCATATTTAAATAAATCGCGAATATCTAATTCAACTTACGGAATTCATTTAAACCTTATTCGTACTTACTTAAAGTAGGAATACCTATTTCATACTTAATTCGTAAATACGTAATTCACAAACGACCTATTTCATACTTAATTCGTGTGTGTCTAATTACTATTTACGCTAGTCATTAATACCTAATTCATATTTACTTAATTTACGAATACCTAATTCATACGTACCTAATTCAGGAAAACCTAATTCGTACTTAATTCGTAAACGCCTAATCCATAAAATACCTAATTCGCTAATACGAAACTTTTTTTGGTAATGAATAAATATAAATAGTTTTTTTTCTTCATTAATAATTAGAGGACAGAAAGCATACTTAGGTAGCGTGTTCGTGAAGTCACCTATGCCGACCATTATTTCAAATTTGTCTATGCCTACTATTTGTTTATTGATTAACATTGCACTAAGCTGGAACAATAGCAGTAAATACCGCTATTCCTAGTTCAACACTAGTTCAAGGTTTGCGAGACTTTGAAGCTCAGCTTAAAGTTGATTGGAGCAGAAAAAGGAGTCTGGTGCCGGCAATCGAAGGAAAATGTTGTTTTCCTAGCTCATTACACAATTCCCCGAAACGGGTCGGTGATATCGCTACTAAATGTGTGTTAGAGGAAAGTTATTATTACCAAACAAACTAGTATTACCCACAGTGCCTCAAAACTTTAAAGAGGAAAGTTCAAAGTGTTTAAAAGACCAAAATCGCTGAAAAAGCAATAAATATGTGAAATCACCAAATGTGCCGAAACTTCCAATCATCCAATTATGATGAGGTCGTTAAAAGTTTTAAAACAAACATTTTTGTGAAAAAAAAGTAACGAAGCATCCTCGCCAGAAACTTGTTTTCAAGGCTTTAAAAGAAAGCCATAAGCCATTATTAAATAATAGTAGAACCCAAGCTACGTAAAATTACAAAAATGTGCCGTAGATCAGCCACGAAAGTGAAGGTGTAGTTACCAGTTACGATGAAGTAACTTGTGGAGTTTTTCAAGTCCCTAGTACCGGAATCGCAGGTCAATCAACGTCCCTTATTGGTCGAATTATACCCGTGCTGAAGATGCCGCAGTCCTTTGTAGCGTATATTTATATTGTTGCAAATTTTATAATAAAAATTTATAGTGTTACAAGTTTCATATTGAAATTTTGGTTATAGATATTTGAATAGAAAAAAAAAGAGAAAGTAGATATGTAACTCGTAATAATTTTTTTTCGATTATGTAGGTGAAGTAAAGAGTGTTACTTATAAAAGTTATAAATAATAAAACTAGTTATTAATGAAGCGTCAGGATTTCAGTGAAAAAAAAAAAAGAAAAAATGTAAATGAAATTATTCGCAATATTTAATAATTTAATCCTGTGCTTTCTGCCTTGTATGTTCTTTTTTTTTTTTGTGTTTAATCACGTAGCAAAATCGTTTTAACCGTAATTAACGTCGTCGTCGTCGGGCCCAACGTCGCATCGATGGAGTAACAGAAATGTAAGTAACAATGTTAAAGTTGAATACTATGCTATAGCCTGGATACGTAGTTCGATCGAACCTACTGATGCTATGTAGATGCTAGCAGCGCTTATCTTTTTTACATGCATACCCATTAAACTAGTTGGATCGACCTACATTCAGGTATTAATCAATTTCCGCTTCCGTTTGGTACGGAAAGAATTTAAAACAACTAATTTTCTATAATTTATAAATATATAAAATCGTGTGATTAAAGACAGGAATGAGACGAGGAATCATACTTTCAATAAGGTTTTTGGTTTTCTTACTCTGAGGTTATTATATTTACCTGATAAAGACTAAATTTCTTTGAATTTAAATTTTGCTTTTGCGTTAATAGTTAGGAGGTTTAAAAGATGCAGGATTTGCAGAGTTTCTGGATTATTTCAGAATCTGACCGCTAATTCGCTTTATTGTTTACTTAGAACAGTTAAGAAAGCTTGGATTCATAGCATATTGAGTTGCCTTGATTGCTAGCAACTAAATTATCTGCTCTTGGAACCGATTAAAGCATTGGGATAATTTATAATTTTTTTTGATTTGCCCGAAGTGGAGTTTTTGCTTTTGGTTTATATTAAAAGCAAACCCTTCGCGCTATAGTCGAGAAATTACATTTTCAGATTAAATTCTTTAGGAACCTTTTTCTTCAGAAGTTTACCAGAGAAATATTAAGGAATTTCATTTCATTTCATAGTAGTAGTACAAATATGCCAGCATTTTTTTTTTTTTGAGTAAAGCTGTAAACTCCATGCCTAGCCGTCGCGTTTTTCATTGTGATTACAGCATAACGCGTTTGCAATTGTCGAAAAATTAAATAACACTTTCAGCTATTCATATAACCTACTGAGTAGTCGACCTTTTTAATAAATATCAATTGATTAAAGTTTTTTTTGTTATTGCACGTGTAACTTTACATTTGCAGATAAATACCGAATATATGTATATTACTATTTTTTTGTGATCATATAAGTCAGAGGTTGGAGAAGCTCTGTAATTTGCTAGTGCCGATAGAATTTTCGTTTTCTTTTTTTTTTTTGCAATGCCCGTGACTCATAGTCCAGAGCGAGATGCCTCTAGAATAGAAGCAGAAAATATGAATAATTCAATTTGCGTGATTTGTAGCGAGGCTCTTCGAGCTGACGCTGATCGAGTTGAAACGGAATGTAAGCATCATTTCCATTTAACTTGTATTCGTACATGGCTAGAGAATAATGCCACATGTCCTGTATGTAGAGCCACATGCGAATGTTCTGATTCGAACGTAGCATCTGGAAATGTCGTTAATATACTTGAACAGACTAATCCCCAAACAGGCGCTATTACGCGGAATAGGCCAAATACTCGGTGGCATGTACAAAGCCATCAACGGTGGACGACGTTTTCCGGTGTTCCAGCTCAGGCCAGCCCGAGGAGACAACGAAATTCCAATACTAACTCTAACAATATATCTGAGAATAGAGTGCAACAGATTATACGCGAGTCCATGAATGATTTTCGTGGTCAAATCATGGCATCAATTACCAATGAAATACAAAATTTATTTCAAAATTTAAATATTAATAGGAACGTAGATAGAATCCCATCACCTACCAATGAACGTCGTGAGGAGCCACAAGTATGGCCACGCGATATTCCGTATGAGGAACGCCCTATAAATAGACCTTCTAATCCTAGCCGAGGAGAATCGTTGGGAACATCACGGATTTCTTTGGCTAATGAAAAACTATCGAATCTGATAAGAAATTGGCAGATTAGGTTCAGTGGCTCCAACGATGCCCTATCCATCGACCAATTTATCTATCGGATAAATACCCTTACATCTCTTCACTTGAATGGAAATTTTATCCTGTTATATCAGCATGTGCATTCCTTATTAGAGTGAAAAGCTCTGCAATGGTTTTGGCGGTATCGTCAAAACAGCGAGAATCTAGATTGGCTTGAGTTATGTGAGGCGATGCGACGCCAATTTAAAGATTTCTCTACCGACTCGAAAATTAAAGACGACTTTAGGAAAAGGAAACAGAAGCCGAATGAGCTATTTGATGACTTTTTAGATAACATTATGAGCATGTGTGACAGATTAAGATATCCTATGAACGACTCCGATTTAGTGGAGACACTTATGCGAAATATAAAGCCTGACCTCCGACACGAGTTGCTACATCTGGACATACGCGATATCGTTACTTTGAGAAGAGAGGCTCGAAGGTATGAAAAATTCTTTCGTGACCTTAACAATACAGTACTATGGCAAACACCAGTGCGTCGGCAGATATGCGAACTTTCCCATCACCCCAAAAGTGATGATAACGGCGTAGAAGATCACATTGATGACGCTAGGATGGATGTTGCAGCAATAGATTTTAGTCAAAGCAAATGTTGGAACTGTGAAGAAGTAGGTCATCGATATCACGATTGTCTGAAGACACGGCGAATATTTTGTTATGGCTGTGGTGCCGCGGACACATACAAACCATCTTGTGCAAAATGCACGTCGGAAAACGCAAGGAGGGATGTTCGTCAAACAACCGGCGGACGTCCAACTCATCGACCTCGGAACTAAATTCCAGCTCAGTTAATGATGATTTCATTAGAGCCAAAATCCTACCGAAGGTTTCTTCGCAGGTACCAGACATGACCTATACAGATTTATCGTTAAATAAACCTTTAGATTCCGTTAACCCAGTTGCGTGCAGTTCACGCAGTATAGTAAATCCACTTTTTCGACCGTACCATATACGTTTGGCTGAATATAAGAGGGCGAGGGCTCGAATATTTTCCGGATTGTCGCACGCACTTCCAAAGTCAAGATCGAGTAAGCGTATGCATGACTTTTGGCAGCGCAAAAAGGACATGCGAAAGCATGTTATATCGTCAATTGTGGCTAATGAGTCGGATATTAGACCCTACGCTAACTTATCACTTTTTGCAACAAGCTATTTGGCATTGCTGGATAGCGGGTCCAATAAAAGTTGTATAGGGTCGCATTTAGCTAAAGAGATTTTAGATAATCCGGACATGAAATATAGGAAATTCTCTGGACTAGTTAGAACTGCCGATGGGAAAAATCAAAATATAGCAGGGTCGATTAGCCTTAAAATATCTTTGAATTTTTGATTGTACCCACTGTAGCAAATAATATTATCTGCGGCATGGATTTCTGGCAGAAATTTGGTTTAAAAGTATCGGTAGAAGCGACTTTATGCCAGTTTTCTGCAGAAGAAGAAGAAACGGAAGTAGTACAGCTTTCATCGATGCAGAGACGCCAGTTAGCAGTAGCGATAGCCGCCTTTCCTTCGTTTGAGAAAGAAGGCCTAGGCACCACAAACCTGATTGAACATTCCATAGACACGGGAATATCTACCCCAGTGAAACAGAGGTATTACCCCATTTCACCAGCTATGGTGAAAATTCTCTGCAAAGAAATAGACCGCATGTTACAATTAGGCGTTATAGAGGAAGCTGAAGGATCGCCATGGTCTTCACCAGTAGTATTAATCGTGAAGCCAGGGAAAGCCAGATTCTGTTTAGACTCCCGTAAACTAAATGAGTTAACGGTTAAAGATGCATATCCGATACCTAATATCGACGGACTTTTATCGAGGTTGCCTCCCGTACGAATCATTTCGAAGATTGACCTTAAGGATGCTTTTTGACAAATTCGTTTGTCGCCAGAATCTAAGCCAAAAACTGCTTTCACTGTTCGACTGTTGTATCAGTTCACGCATATGCCCTTTGGCCTATGCAACGCGCCGCAGACAATGTGCCGATTGATGGACAAAGTGATTCCATACCACCTTAAAATGCATGTTATTGTGTATCTGGATGACCTGCTGGTCGTTTCGCAATCTTTCGAAGAACACGTTACTCATTTATTGGAAGTAGCCACCCAAATAAAGAAAGCAGGGCTAACAATAAACGTTAGTAAAAGTAGTTTTGGGTTACGTAAAGTGAAATATTTGGGTTTTGTAGTAGGTAATGGTTCGCTCTCAGTCGATCCGGATTAGGTTGAAGCGATCACCAATTATCCCGTGCACAAAAATGTACGCCACGTCCGCCAGTTTTTAGGAATGACGGGGTGGTACCGACGCTTTATTTCCGACTATGCAAGTCTGACTTTTCCGCTTACAGAATTGCTGACAAAGAAAAAACCGTTCAGATGGAGTACTGAGGCTCAAAGTTCATTTGAAGCGGTAAAGGAGAAGCTTACTACAGCCCCATTTTTATTGCATCCCGATTACGCGAAGCAATTCATAGTCCAATGCGACGCAAGCCAGTGCGGTGTTGGTGGTCTCTTGGCTCAATGTGATGAGAATGGAGATGAAAGGCCTATTGCCTTTATGTCCCATAAACTGAATAAAGCCCAAAGAAACTATACCGTCACCGAATTGGAGTGTCTCGCGTTCGTATTAGCCATAAAAAAGTTTAGAGCTTACATTGAAGGTCATGAATTTGAAGTGGTGACAGACCACGCCAGTCTGAAATGGCTAATGCGGCAGAAAGACTTGAGTGGGCGATTAGCAAGATGGGCTCTGAAACTTCAGGGTTTCAACTTTTCGATAGAACACAGAAAAGGGAGCGAAAATAAGGTAGC
The DNA here is from genome assembly GCF_040869045.1 of Eurosta solidaginis. Classification (NCBI taxonomy): domain Eukaryota; kingdom Metazoa; phylum Arthropoda; class Insecta; order Diptera; family Tephritidae; genus Eurosta; species Eurosta solidaginis. Next base: position 52,428 of record NW_027137206.1, read on the forward strand.
TGATGCACTATCACGAATACACGAAGTTGACTCGATAAACATGGAAGCGTTAGATTTGGAAGTATTGCCAGAAATAGATCTGGGTTCAGAATTATTCGAAGCTAGCTATTATAAGCAGTTACGAGATAAATTTTTACAGGCAGAATTACCGGACTATCGAGTAGTAGACAAATTTATCTACCATCGAACGTCATTCGAAACAGAAGGCAATTTACAACCCGACCCATGGAAACTTTTAGTACCTGAGGGACTTAGAAAGGACGTGATGTATAGTGCTCATAACACTCCCTCGGCAGCACATGGTGGAATAACCAAAACTCTAGAGCATATAAGAAGAAATTTGTTTTGGCCGGGAATGGTTGTAGATGTGCGGAAATATGTTCTATCTTGCGAGTTATGCAAAACATCGAAAACGCCGACACATGCCCTGCGTCCGCCAATGGGTCAGCTAGTAAGTAGCGAACGGCCATTCGAGCGTTTGTATGCCGATCTCATAGGACCCTTTCCTAGATCCAAAAAAGGTAATATTGGTATCCTCATAGTGTTAGACCATTTTTCGAAGTTTACCTTTTTGAAGCCGCTTAAAAAGTTTACATCGAACCTAATAATACAGTTTCTAACGGAAAGTATATTTGATTGCTTTGGTGTGCCTGAAACTATAGTTTCAGATAATGGCAGTCAGTTTGTGAGCAAAGATTTTACATCATTTCTGACTTAGTATGGCGTTACCCACGTAAAAACAGCAGTTTATTCCCCACAAGCAAATGCTTCGGAGCGAGTAAACCGAGTAAACCGGTCGATAATAGAGGCGTTGCGATCATTCCTTCGAAAAGATCAGCGGGAGTGGGATAGTTATATTAGTAGTATAAATAGCTCACTTCGGAATAGCTTGCATCATACTACAGGGAAATCACCCTATTTTATAGTTTTTGGACAGAATATGATGACTAATGGACACGATTACAAAATGTTAAGGAACCTTGAAATTTTGAATGAAGCTACCGCGAAAATAGAACGCGAAGACGAATTCGCTATCCTTAGGGAAATATTGCGAGAAGAATACAGTCTGCCTATGACAAAAATGCTCGTTCCTACAATCTTAGAACCCGATTGCGTGATTTCAGACCGGGACAGTTAGTGGTAAGGAGAAATTTCGCACAAAGTAACTTGGTGCAGTTCTTCAGTTCCAAACTAGCACCCAAAGGAGTCAAAGCTAAGGTCATCAAAAGGGTAGGAAATTCATATTACATACTAGAAGATGTAGATGGCAAAGGCAAGGGAACTTATCATGCCAAGGATATTTGGTAGCCAAATATCAATTTTATATTTTCGAAGATATTGAATTGCGGATAGTATTTATTTTTGATAGTTGCAGTTGCTAACTTCCGCGTTTGCATCGTGTAGCATCTGTCTGGTTGGGGGGAGTTTGTAGCGCTCATGCCAATTATAACCTACAGGGCCATTCGAGTATCGAATTGTTTTCTACATTAGGTGATATGGCAACAATAGAATAACTATTGGAGGTGTTACAATAAATACCTATGTACATACTTTGTGCATAAACCATAGCGGGATAATCAGGCGATTTTTTTGGAGAACAAAGAAAAAAAAAAAATTTGTTTTCTTCAAGTACTTGTGGCGCTGGCGCTACCCGTTTCCGTCGGTCAGTTGAGTTTAGCATAAAACATTTAAACATATTTTTTTATATACGTCCTTCATGCACTTTACTTCATTAATAAGTGATTTCGACGTTCGCAAATAACTAAGTAATAAACCCGTAATACATAATTTATCTGATGCGTTAGTTCGTTAATCCTAATTAGCTTATACCTGATTCGTAATTACCTAATTCACCCATTCGTAATTCATTTTCTTATAGTTATTTCGCTCATGGCAAATTCGAAAGTACCGGATTTATTTATTAATTCTTTATCATTATACCTGACACATACTTACTTAGTCGATAACACCTAATAAACATATACTTAATTCATGAATACCGAATTTATAATGTATTCGTACATACCTAATTCATATTTAATTAAATCGCGAATACCTAATTCAACTTACGGAATTCATTTAAACCTTATTCGTACTTACTTAAAGTAGGAATACCTATTTCATACTTAATTCGTAAATACGTAATTCACAAACTACCTATTTCATACTTAATTCGTGTGTGTCTAATTACTATTTACGCTAGTCATTTATACCTAATTCATATTTACTTAATTTACGAATACCTAATTCATACGTACCTAATTCAGGAAAACCTAATTCGTACTTAATTCGTAAACGCCTAATCCATAAAATACCTAATTCGCTAATACGAAACTTTTTTTGGTAATGAATAAATATAAATAGTTTTTCTTCTTCATTAATAATTAGAGGACAGAAAACATACTTAGGTAGCGTGTTCGTGAAGTCACCTATGCCGACCATTATTTCAAATTTGTCTATGCCTACTATTTGTTTATTGATTAACATTGCACTAAGCTGGAACAATAGCAGTAAATACCGCTAGTCCTAGTTCAACACTAGTTCAAGGTTTGCGAGACTTTGAAGCTCAGCTTAAAGTTGATTGGAGCAGAAAAAGGAGTCTGGTGCCGGCAATCGAAGGAAAATGTTGTTTTCCTAGCTCATTACACAATTCCCCGAAACGGGTCGGTGATATCGCTACTAAATGTGTGTTAGAGCAAAGTTATTATTATCAAACAAACTAGTATTAGCCACAGTGCCTCAAAACTTTAAAGAGGAAAGTTCAAAGTGTTTAAAAGACCAAAATCGCTGAAAAAGCAAGAAATATGTGAAATCACCAAATGTGCCGAAACTTCCAATCATCCAATTATGATGAGGTCGTTAAAAGTTTTAAAACAAACATTTTTGTGAAAAAAAAAGTAACGAAGCATCCTCGCCAGACACTTGTTTTCAAGGCTTTAAAAGAAAGCCATAAGCCATTATTAAATAATAGTAGAACCCAAGCTACGTAAAATTTCAAAAATGTGCCATAGATCAGCCACGAAAGTGAAGGTGTAGTTACCAGTTACGATGAAGTAACTTGTGGAGTTTTTCAAGTCCCTAGTACCGGAATCGCAGGTCAATCAACGTCCCTTATTGGTCGAATTATACCCGTGCTGAAGATGCCGCAGTCCTTTGTAGCGTATATTTATATTGTTGCAAATTTTATAATAAAAATTTATAGTGTTACAAGTTTCATATTGAAATTTTGGTTATAGATATTTGAATAGAAAGAAAAAAAGAGAAAGTAGATATGTAACTCGTAATAATTTTTTTTCGATTATGTAGGTGAAGTAAAGAGTGTTAAGCCCCCATTACTGTGATACTTAGCATAGACTTGACTTGACTTGGCGTAAACTTGGCAACTTAGCCACGATTATACTCCACTTGGCGCATAAAATCTGGCATCATAATCAGCGTTGAAATTTATTTTTAAATAAATGTCAATTTGTATGACAAAATGTCAAAACGAAATGGAAACAAACAAATGGCATCTCAAAATGTAAACGTCACTTAGAACTTACATAGAAAATCAAAATTCAACAGACTTCTAAGTCAAGTTAAGTTTTGGGTAATCAGTAACATTCAATGTTCATTTAACAGAACTGTAAGTGACAGTTCGCAAGCCAAGTCAAGTCTATGCTAAGTATCAGTAATGGAGCCTTTACTTATAAAAGTTATAAATAATAAAACTAGTTATTAATGAAGCGTCAGGATTTCAGTGAAAAAAAAAGAAAAAATGTAAATGAAATTATTCGCAATATTTAATAATTTAATCCTGGGCTTTCTGCCTTGTATGTTCTTTTTTTTTGTGTTTAATCACGTAGCAAAATCGTTTTAACCGTAATTAACGTCGTCGTCGTCGGGCAACGTCGCATCGATGGAGTAACAGAAATGTAAGTAACAATGTTAAAGTTGAATACTATGCTATAGCCTGGATACGTAGTTCGATCGAACCTACTGATGCTATGTAGATGCTAGCAGCGCTTATCTTTTTTACATGCATACCCATTAAACTAGTTGGATCGACCTACATTCAGGTATTAATCAATTTCCGCTTCCGTTTGGTACGGAAAGAATTTAAAACAACTAATTTTCTATAATTTATAAATATATAAAATCGTGTGATTAATGACAGGAATGAGACGAGGAATCATACTTTCAATAAGGTTTTTGGTTTTCTTACTCTGAGGTTATTATATTTACCTGATAAAGACTAAATTTCTTTGAATTTAAATTTTGCTTTTGCGTTAATAGTTAGGAGGTTTAAAAGATGCAGGATTTGCAGAGTTTCTGGATTATTTCAGAATCTGACCGCTAATTCGCTTTATTGTTTACTTAGAACAGTTAAGAAAGCTTGGATTCATAGCATATTGAGTTGCCTTGATTGCTAGCAACTAAATTATCTGCTCTTGGAACCGATTAAAGCATTGGGATAATTTATAATTTTTTTTGATTTGCCCGAAGTGGAGTTTTTGCTTTTGGTTTATATTAAAAGCAAACCCTTTGCGCTATAGTCGAGAAATTACATTTTCAGATTAAATTCTTTAGGAACCTTTTTCTTCAGAAGTTTACCAGAGAAATATTAAGGAATTTCATTTCATTTCATAGTAGTAGTACAAATATGCCAGCATTTTTTTTTTTTGGAGTAAAGCTGTAAACTCCATGCCTAGCCGTCGCGTTTTTCATTGTGATTACAGCATAACGCGTTTGCAATTGTCGAAAAATTAAATAACACTTTCAGCTATTCATATAACCTACTGAGTAGTCGACCTTTTTAATAAATATCAATTGATTAAAGTTTTTTTTGTTATTGCACGTGTAACTTTACATTTGCAGATAAATACCGAATATTTGTATATTACTATTTTTTTGTGATCATATAAGTCAGAGGTTGGAGAAGCTCTGTAATTTGCTAGTGCCGATAGAATTTTCGTTTTCTTTTTTTTTTTGCAATGCCCGCGACTCATAGTCCAGAGCGAGATGCCTCTAGAATAGAAGCAGAAAATATGAATAATTCAATTGGCGTGATTTGTAGCGAGGCTCTTCGAGCTGACGCTGATCGAGCGGAATGTAAACTTCATTTCAATTTTAACTTGTATTCGTACATGGCTAGAGAATAACGCCTCATGTCCTGTATGTAGAGCCACATGCGAATGTTCTGATTCGAACGTAGCATCTGGAAATGTCGTTAATATACTTGAACAGACTAATCCCCAAACAGGCGCTATTACGCGGAATAGGCCAAATACTCGGTGGCATGTACAAAGCCATCAACGGTGGACGACGTCTTCCGGTGTTCCAGCTCAGGCCAGCCCGAGGAGACAACGAAATTCCAATACTAACTCTAACAATATATCTGAGAATAGAGTGCAACAGATTATACGCGAGTCCATGAATGATTTTCGTGGTCAAATCATGGCATCAATTACCAATGAAATACAAAATTTATTTCAAAATTTAAATATTAATAGGAACGTAGATAGAATCCCATCACCTACCAATGAACGTCGTGAGGAGCCACAAGTATGGCCACGCGATATTCCGTACGAGGAACGCCCTATAAATAGACCTTCTAATCCTAGCCGAGGAGAATCGTTGGGAACATCACGGATTTCTTTGGCTAATGAAAAATTATCGAATCTGATAAGAAATTGGCAGATTAGGTTCAGTGGCTCCAACGATGCCCTATCCATCGACCAATTTATCTATCGGATAAATACCCTTACATCTCTTCACTTGAATGGAAATTTTATCCTGTTATGTCAGCATGTGCATTCCTTATTAGAGGGAAAAGCTCTGCAATGGTTTTGGCGGTATCGTCAAAACAGCGAGAATCTAGATTGGCTTGAGTTATGTGAGGCGATGCGACGCCAATTTAAAGATTTCTCTACCGACTCGAAAATTAAAGACGACATTAGGAAAAGGAAACAGAAGCCGAATGAGCTATTTGATGACTTTTTAGATAACATTATGAGCATGTGTGACAGATTAAGATATCCTATGAACGACTCCGATTTAGTGGAGACACTTATGCGAAATATAAAGCCTGACCTCCGACACGAGTTGCTACATCTGGACATACGCGATATCGTTACTTTGAGAAGAGAGGCTCGAAGGTATGAAAAATTCTTTCGTGACCTTAACAATACAGTACCATGGCAAACACCAGTGCGTCGGCAGATATGCGAACTTTCCCATCACCCCAAAAGTGATGATATCGGCGGAGAAGATCACATTGATGACGCTAGGATGGATGTTGCAGCAATAGATTTTAGTCAAAGCAAATGTTGGAACTGTGAAGAAGTAGGTCATCGATATCACGATTGTCTGAAGACACGGCGAATATTTTGTTATGGCTGTGGTGCCGCGGACACATACAAACCATCTTGTGCAAAATGCACGTCGGAAAACGCAAGGAGGGATGTTCGTCAAACAACCGGCGGACGTCCAACTCATCGACCTCGGAACTAAATTCCAGCTCAGTTAATGATGATTTCATTAGAGCCAAAATCCTACCGAAGGTTTCTTCGCAGGTACCACACATGACCTATACAGATTTATCGTTAAATAAACCTTTAGATTCCGTTAACCCAGTTGCGTGCAGTTCACGCAGTATAGTAAATCCACTTTTTCGACCGTACCGTATACGTTTGGCTGAATATAAGAGGGCGAGGGCTCGAATATTTTCCGGATTGTCGCACGCACTTCCAAAGTCAAGATCGAGTAAGCGTATGCATGACTTTTGGCAGCGCAAAAAGAACATGCGAAAGCATGTTATATCGTCAATTGTGGCTAATGAGTCGGATATTAGACCCTACGCTAACTTATCACTTTTTGGAACAAGCTATTTGGCATTGCTGGATAGCGGGTCCAATAAAAGTTGTATAGGGTCGCATTTAGCTAAAGAGATTTTAGATAATCCGGACATGAAATATAGGAAATTCTCTGGACTAGTTAGAACTACCGATGGGAAAAATCAAAATGTAGCAGGGTCGATTAGCCCTAAAATATCATTTAATGATCAGCAGCATAATTTTGAATTTTTGATTGTACCCACTGTAGCAAATAATATTATCTGCGGCATGGATTTCTGGCAGACATTTGGTTTAAAAGTATCGGTAGAAGCGACTTTATGCCAGTTTTCTGCAGAAGAAGAAGAAACGGAAGTAGTACAGCTTTCATCGATGCAGAGACGCCAGTTAGCAGTAGCGATAGCCGCCTTTCCTTCGTTTGAGAAAGAAGGCCTAGGCACCACAAACCTGATTGAACATTCCATAGACACGGGAATATCTACCCCAGTGAAACAGAGGTATTACCCCATTTCACCAGCTATGGAGAAAATTTTCTGCAAAGAAATAGACCGCATGTTACAATTAGGCGTTATAGAGGAAGCTGAAGGATCGCCATGGTCTTCACCAGGAGTATTAATCGTGAAGCCAGGGAAAGCCAGATTCTGTTTAGACTCCCGTAAACTAAATGAGTTAACGGTTAAAGATGCATATCCGATACCTAATATCGACGGACTTTTATCGAGGTTGCCTCCCGTACGAATCATTTCGAAGATTGACCTTAAGGATGCTTTTTGGCAAATTCGTTTGTCGCCAGAATCTAAGCCAAAAACTGCTTTCACTGTTCGACTGTTGTATCAGTTCACGCGTATGCCCTTTGGCCTATGCAACGCGCCGCAGACAATGTGCCGATTGATGGACAAAGTGATTCCATACCACCTTAAAATGCATGTTATTGTGTATCTGGATGACCTGCTGGTCGTTTCGCAATCTTTCGAAGAACACGTTACTCATTTATTGGAAGTAGCCACCCAAATAAAGAAAGCAGGGCTAACAATAAACGTTAGTAAAAGTAGTTTTGGGTTACGTAAAGTGAAATATTTGGGTTTTGTTGTAGGTAATGGTTCGCTCTCAGTCGATCCGGATAAGGTTGAAGCGATCACCAATTATCCCGTGCCCAAAAATGTACGCCACGTCCGCCAGTTTTTAGGAATGACGGGGTGGTACCGACGCTTTATTTCCGACTATGCAAGTCTGACTTTTCCGCTTACAGAATTGCTGACAAAGAAAAAACCGTTCAGATGGAGTACTGAGGCTCAAAGTTCATTTGAAGCGGTAAAGGAGAAGCTTACTACAGCCCCATTTTTATTGCATCCCGATTACGCGAAGCAATTCATAGTCCAATGCGACGCAAGCCAGTGCGGTGTTGGTGGTCTCTTGGCTCAATGTGATGGGAATGGAGATGAAAGGCCTATTGCCTTTATGTCCCATAAACTGAATAAAGCCCAAAGAAACTATACCGTCACCGAATTGGAGTGTCTCGCGTTCGTATTAGCCATAAAAAAGTTTAGAGCTTACATTGAAGGTCATGAATTTGAAGTGGTGACAGACCACGCCAGTCTGAAATGGCTAATGCGGCAGAAAGATTTGAGTGGGCGATTAGCAAGATGGGCTCTGAAACTTCAGGGTTTCAACTTTTCGATAGAACACAGAAAAGGGAGCGAAAATAAGGTAGCTGATGCACTATCGCGAATACACGAAGTTGACTCGATAAACATGGAAGCGTTAGATTTGGAAGTATTGCCAGAAATAGATCTGGGTTCAGAATTATTCGAGGCTAGCGATTATAAGCAGTTACGAGATAAATTTTTACAGGCAGAATTACCGGACTATCGAGTAGTAGACAAATTTATCTACCATCGAACGTCATTCGAAACAGAAGGCAATTTACAACCCGACCCATGGAAACTTTTAGTATATAGTGCTCATAACACTCCCTCGGCAGCACATGGTGGAATAACCAAAACTCTAGAGCGTATAAGAAGAAATTTGTTTTGGCCGGGAATGGTTGTAGATGTGCGGAAATATGTTCTATCTTGCGAGTTATGCAAAACATCGAAAACGCCGACACATGCCCTGCGTCCGCCAATGGGTCAGCTAGTAAGTAGCGAACGGCCATTCGAGCGTTTGTATGCCGATCTCATAGGACCCTTTCCTAGATCCAAAAAAGGTAATATTGGTATCCTCATAGTGTTAGACCATTTTTCGAAGTTTACCTTTTTGAAGCCGCTTAAAAAGTTTACATCGAACCTAATAATACAGTTTCTAACGGAAAGTATATTTGATTGCTTTGGTGTGCCTGAAACTATAGTTTCAGATAATGGCAGTCAGTTTGTGAGCAAAGATTTTACATCATTTCTGACTTAGTATGGCGTTACCCACGTAAAAACAGCAGTTTATTCCCCACAAGCAAATGCTTCGGAGCGAGTAAACCGGTCGATAATAGAGGCGTTGCGATCATTCCTTCGAAAAGATCAGCGGGAGTGGGATAGTTATATTAGTAGTATAAATAGCTCACTTCGGAATAGCTTGCATCATACTACAGGGAAATCACCCTATTTTATAGTTTTTGGACAGAATATGATGACTAATGGACACGATTACAAAATGTTAAGGAACCTTGAAATTTTGAATGAAGCTACCGCGAAAATAGAACGCGAAGACGAATTCGCTATCCTTAGGGAAATATTGCGAGAAGAATACAGTCTGCCTATGACAAAAATGCTCGTTCCTACAATCTTAGAACCCGATTGCGTGATTTCAGACCGGGACAGTTAGTGGTAAGGAGAAATTTCGCACAAAGTAACTTGGTGCAGTTCTTCAGTTCCAAACTAGCACACAAAGGAGTCAAAGCAAAGGTCATCAAAAGGGTAGGAAATTCATATTACATACTAGAAGATGTAGATGGTGAAATGTTTGGAGAAAATGAAAAGAAGTTACGACTTCGATGTGCAAACATTAAATCTCTGTTTATTCAATAAATTCTTTGTCTTATATAGTAATTTACTTAACCTATACATTCATAAATATCTTAATACTAATAACTAAAAATATGTACATTGAAAATGGGGTATGAGTACATGTAAGTTTGTATACAGTCTTTGTATACATGTAGTTTTGTATGCATGACTCTATACATGTAGTTTTTTATATGTTATTTAGCTACGTCAGCAGATCAATGTGAGTACTTTGGTTAATGCTATGCATACACGTAAGTTTGTATGCCTGTTCGCAACGTTGGAATATCGATGTGAGTATTTTAGTTAGTTCCCATAATGGGTTGTATGTAATAAGTAATTTATTAGCTGTGAACCGATAAGGATTTCATATTCGGCATTCAATTGATGTTAGTTAACCGTCTGGGTTAGTTCAATAATTTATGTTGGAAAATATTGTAATACGATTATTACTAAAATATATTTGGAGTTCATGATACGTATTATTGCAAGTGTGTTACAGTGGGTATGAAGCATAATGCTACATTACAGTGGGTATGACGTATAATGCTACACCATCCGCCTTAGAAAAAAAAGAGTGTTATATAATTGTTTTGTGGATAATTGTATAAGACTCTTTGTCGTATTTTCAATGATTTTGATATTTTATTGTTACTTGATATTGTAGTGAAAGAGGTTGTTTGCTTTGCTTTTGATCTGCTGACCTTGATGTTTTTATTGTTTATATTTTAATGCATATCCCTTTTTTTCAAAAATGTTTACATTTTACATATATTTTTTTTTTGTATACGTCCTTTTTTGAAAATTTTAAATTTTTAGATATAGAATTTTTAAATTTTACTTATTTTATTTATCTTGTTTATTTTATTTATTTTATTATTTTATTGCCGGATTTTAAATGTGTCGACCCATCTAAAATCCGCTTGTTTTTAGAATTTATTTTTAATATTTGTATAGAAATATGAAGCAGAAAAAAAAATTGTTTTCAATTGTTTAGATATAAATTATTATTATATTGAATAAATTGGAATATTTCTTTTTAGATTCTTTCTAAGAGATATTTTAGATGGACTATTAATTATTTTTATTGTTGTTCCTACCATTTTTATCATGCAACCTATTTTCCAATCGAAATATTTTCCTATTAATATTTTCTAATCTATTGAGGAATTTCGAGTAAGAATATTTCTTACTACTATTCAATTCTATTTAGCGTAAAAGAGATTTCCTATTACTATTTCCTATTCTATTTTATCGGAGTAAAAAAAAAAAAATATTTTTCCTAAAATTATGGTTTCTATAAAAGCGATTTTTTATAGCTGAAACACCTCATACTTATATATATTTCTTAACACCTTTTTATTGTTACATTATTTTATTAGGGTTACATTAAACTTAAAATCAATAAAAATTGTATAGCTAATTATTCGGGAAATTTAGTAGCTGTAGTTGGTGGAAGAGCGAGGTAATTTATATTTGTTGTAGTAGTGGACGGCCATAACCGTTTAGACGGTTAAGCGCCAATTAAGTAAGTAAGTAAGTAGCAGTATCTTTTAATTTGTTTTTCTTATTTTTCCAGCAATTTATTTGATCTTATTTGTCATGCGATTTCTGCGGCGGCCACCAAGACAGAATCGTTATAACATTTATGAAGAATATTTTTATTTTTATACCGGGATTGTCACATGCACAACCTCTTTGGTTAGTGCTACTGTTTGATCTTAGAGAACTTTGTTAACAATTATTATTTTATAAATTCGCCTACTGCAGTAAATATTCAATTCTTAATCACCAATTTGTCCCTCAAGACAACTGTGTATTTTCTTATAATTTTCAAGTCCTGGATTGCCGGCATTTCTTTTATGCCTGGTCGAATATTGTCCTAAGTCAATAACTTCCTCAACAATCTGGTTACTTGAAAATTTTCTACGCTACCATTTTTCTATCCTAAGATGAAAACGAGCGCGACTAGTCTTTTCTTGCAAATTTATATAGCGCTTTATTATATATATATATGTTTTCTTTGTGACTTTTTCTTCGTGCTTGTTGTTATGGGCTGGTTTATTTTTTTCTTGGTTTTTTTTTTTTTGTGTATTTTGCGTATCTCCACTGGCACGGGGTTTTGTTTTTTTTTCAGGTATAATTTGGAAGAATTATTCTTTTTGGTATAAATTTTCGACCGTGCTAGCCTTCGTGGTTGGTATTTTCATGTGAACTACTGTGAGTTTTTGGAATTGCTTCCTGATTTCTTTGTTTTTAAAGATATCAGGAGCATTCATGGGAATTATGCAGATTCTTGATTTGGCGTTGAATTTAGGCGGGGCTAATAAAGCTGTCTTTACTGTCAATTGACATTTGAAGGTTACTTTTACTTGACTTGTATATTGCTCTTCCTCAACTTGAGTTTGGAAATTTGGACACAGAAAAAAAAAATTTTAGACGCGCTGTTGCACGTTATTCATTTGCCTATATTTGATTTTCATATAGTTTTTAAGAATAGCGGCTATCGCTATGATTAATAGACCTATCGTGCATATTAAAGCACCTAGCCAAATGTCTGTAGTTTTTGTGTCCACTTGGGCTTGTGGCTCATATTTTACTATCCTGTTCTCTGATGTTTCAGAGTTTTCTTTTCCTACCTCGAACTAAATTTAATTTTTATTAAAATTTTTCGGTTTTATTCTCTTATCCTATGCGTTCCATTTTACTCTTGACATTAATAAATTTATCTTATTTAATTAATTGATATTTTAACAATTTACTTCTAAAATTGTAATTTTTGTTTTACTTTAGAATTATTCATTTCCGATTTAAGTATTTTACATTTTTATTTTCTTTTGTTTATATAATTTTACAAAGTAACTAATATTTTTCTTTAATTTTTAGAAATAGTAATTTTTCTTCAAAATATTTTAAAATTAAATTTTGCTGATTTAGTTTTCTTTATTTAAATTTAATATTTTTGACATTTCTTAAAATTGAAAGGAAAAAAAATTTCCAAGTATTATTTATTGTTATTATTTTCTTTTTCTCTATGTCACATTGGGTTTCAATCTTTTTCCTAATTTTTAGGTTGAAAACAACCTTTTTTTATTTTTACTTTTTTTTCAGATGCTACTTAGCATTTGGCATTGTTGGGGAACACTCTCCTCATCATGCGCATTATTTCTTCCACCGTGATAGTGGGGTTTAAAATGTCCTCAATTGTGGGTTCCCTTTCCATACCTATTATCTTCCACAATTTCTTTAAACCCTCTAATTCTTTGGGTAGGTCCCTAGTGTGTCGGGTATTTTCGTCCCACCAATAGAGAGGAATGTCCGAGGAGTCTCTTTGCATTTTTATTTATTATTAACAGAGTAATTTTATTTTTAAATCTATAAAAATGTCCTATAGGCTTTCTCCAAAGGAAAGGTGAAACTGTCTGAAGTTAACTGACTATTTTAAAGAAGTGTCCTAAACATTCCAATTTACTTTAACATTTAAAAAATTTAAGTAAAGTTTTTTTTTTTGAATTTAAGAAATTTTAATTTTCCTGCTACTTCTTTTTTTCCATAAAGAAATTTTACTTTAAATTTTAACAAGGTAAATTATAAATATTTTAATTTGTTCAATGTTTAATACAAATGTGTTTCTAAAATTTTTTTTTTTTTTAACTGATTTTCTTTCATATCTCAATTCCTACTTAAAGAGGACACAAAAAATCCTAAGCAAAAACTTTCGTTTTTGCTCATTGTTTAGCGTCCATAAAGGCCGCCCAATTTGTTTCTAAATTTTATACCTACTTATATTTATATAGCTGCCAGTTTTGTTGTCGTCTCAACCGGTACTCCGTCGATTGCTAATGTATTTCCGGTCTCAATTTATTCCACCTTTTATGCGATTATATATGTAGCCATGTATCTTCCTGTCCTTAATTTATTCCACCTTTTATGCGATTATGTATGCAGTCATGTATCTTCCTGTCCTAATTTATTCCACCTTTTATGCGATTATATATGTAGCCATGTATCTTCCTGTCCTAATTTATTCCACCTTTTATGCGATTAGCCATGTATGTATGTGTAATTATTTCAGCGTTGCTTGTGGTGTATGGAAATAATTCCTTGGTTTGAATACCATCCGAGATTTTTACCAACTGAAGAATTAGCAGGTCTTTAAACTGCAGATGCGTTGTAGATTCTTTCTTTCAGTTCCATATGTGGACGCCGTTTCGAGATATCACCATAAAGGTGGAGCAGGGGTGACCCTAGAATTTGTTTGTACAATATGGGTATCAAAAGAAAGGTGTTAATGAGTATTTTAAAAGGGAGTGGGCCTTCGTTCTATAGGTGTTCGCCTTTTCGAGATATCGCCATAAAGGTGGACCAGGGGTGACTTTAGAATATGTTTTTACGATATGGGTATCAAATGAAAGGTGTTAATGAGTATTTTAAAAGGGCGTGGGGCTTAGTTCTATAGGTGTTCGCCTTTTCGAGATATCGCCATAAAGGTGGACCAGGGGTGACTCTAGAATGAGTTTGTACGATATGGGTATCAAATTAAAGGTATTAATGAGAGTTTTAAAAGGGAGTGGTGTGAAGGCGTTTTCCAGATATCGACCAAAATGTGGACCAGGGTGACCCAGAACATCATCTGTTGGATACAGCTAATTTATTTATATATGTAATACCTGCCAAGATTTTAAGGGTTTTTATTTCGCCCTGTAGAAATTTTTCATTTTCTTCTACTTAATATGGTAGGTGTCACAACCATTTTATAAAGTTTTTTCTAAAGTTATATTTCGCGTCAATAAAACAATCCAATTACCTTACCATGTTTCATGCTTTTTTTCGTATTTGGTATAGAATTATGGAATTTTTTCATTTTTCGTAATTTTCGATATCGAAAAAGTGGGCGTGGTCATAGTCGGATTTCGTTCATTTTTCATACCAAGATAAAGTGAGTTCAAGTAAGCACGTGAACTAAGTTCATTAAAGATATGCCGATTTTTGCCCAAGTTATCGTGTTAACGGCCATGCGGAAGGACAGACGGACGCCTGTGTATAAAAACTGGGCGTGGCATCAACCGATTTCGCCCATTTTCACAGAAAACAGTTAATGTCATAAAATCTATGCCCCTACCAAATTTCAAAAGGATTGGTTAATTTTTGTTCGACTTATGGCGTTAAAAGTATCCTAGACAAATTAAATGAAAAAGGGCGGAGCCACGCCCATTTTGAAATTTTCTTTTATTTTTGTATTTTGTTGCACCATATCATTACTGGAGTTGAATGTTGACATAATTTACTTATATACTGTAAAGATATTAAATTTTTTGTTAAAATTTTACTTTAAAAAAATTTTTTTTTTAAAAGTGGGCGTGGTCCTTCTCCGATTTTGCTAATTTTTATTAGGCGTACATATAGTAATAGAAGTAACGTTCCTGCCAAATTTCATCAAGATATCTTCAACGACTACCAAATTACAGCTTGCAAAACTTTTAAATTACCTTCTTTTAAAAGTGGGCGGTGCCACACCCATTGTCCAAAATTTTACTAATTTTCCATTCTGCGTCATAAGCTCAACTCATCTACCAAGTTTCGTCGCTTTAGCTGTCTTTTGTAATGAATTATCGCACTTTTTCGGTTTTTCGAAATTTTCGATATCGAAAAAGTGGGCGTGGTTATAGTCCGATATCGTTCATTTTAAATAGCGATGTGTACTCAGGAACCTGCATACCAAATTTCATCAAGATACCTCAAAATTTACTCAAGTTATCGTGTTAACGGACGGACGGACGGACGGACGGACGGACGGACATGGCTCAATCAAATTTTTTTTCGATCCTGATTATTTTGATATATAGAAGTCTATATCTATCTCGATTCCTTTATATATGTACAACCAACCGTTATCCAATCAAACTTAATATACTCTGTGAGCTCTGCTCAACTGATTATAAAAATATGTACATTGAAAATGGGGTATGAGTACATGTAAGTTTGTATACAGTCTTTGTATACATGTAGTTTTGTATGCATGACTATACATGTAGTTTTGTATATGTTATTTAGCTACGTCAGCAGACCAATGTGAGTACTTTGGTTAATGCTATGCATACACGTAAGTTTGTATGCCTGTTCGCAACGTTGGAATATCGATGTGAGTATTTTAGTTAGTTCCCATAATGGGTTGTATGTAATAAGTAATTTATTAGCTGTGAACGGATAAGGATTTCATATTCGGCATTCAATTGATGTTAGTTAACCGTCTGGGTTAGTTCAATAATTTATGTTGGAAAATATTGTAATACGATTATTACTAAAATATATTTGGAGTTCATGATACGTATTATTGCAAGTGTGTTACAGTGGGTATGAAGCATAATGCTATATTACAGTGGGTATGACGTATAATGCTACAATGGCAAAGGCAAGGGAACTTATCATGCCAAGGATATTTGGTAGCCAAATATCAATTTTATATTTTCGAAGATATTGAATTGCGGATAGTAGTTATTTTTGATAGTTGCAGTTGCTAACTTCCGCGTTTGCATTGTGTAGCATCTGTCTGGTTGGGGGGAGTTTGTAGCGCTCATGCCAAATATACCCTACAGGGCCATTCGAGTATCGAATTGCTTTCCACATTAGGTGATATGGCAACAATAGAATAACTATTGGAGGTGTTACAATAAATACCTATGTACATACTTTGTGCATAAACCATAGCGGGATAATCAGGCGATTTTTTTGGAGAACAAAGAAAAAAAAAAAAATTTGTTTTCTTCAAGTACTTGTGGCGCTGGCGCTACCCGTTTCCGTCGGTCAGTTGAGTTTAGCATAAAACATTTAAACATATTTTTTTATATACGTCCTTCATGCACTTTACTTCATTAATAAGTGATTTCGACGTTCGCAAATAACTAAGTAATAAACCCGTAATACATAATTTATCTGATGCGTTAGTTCGTTAATCCTAATTAGCTTATACCTGATTCGTAATTACCTAATTCACCCATTCGTAATTTATTTTCTTATAGTTATTTCGCTCATGGCTAATTCGAAAGTACCGGATTTATTTATTAATTCTTTATCATTATACCTGACACATACTTACTTAGTCGATAACACCTAATAAACATATACTTAATTCATGAATACCGAATTTATAATGTATTCGTACATACCTAATTCATATTTAATTAAATCGCGAATACCCAATTCAACTTACGGAATTCATTTAAACATTATTCGTACTTACTTAAAGTAGGAATACCTATTTCATACTTAATTCGTAAATACGTAATTCACAAACTACCTATTTCATACTTAATTCGTGTGTGTCTAATTACTATTTACGCTAGTCATTTATACCTAATTCATATTTACTTAATTTACGAATACCTAATTCATACGTACCTAATTCAGGAAAACCTAATTCGTACTTAATTCGTAAACGCCTAATCCATAAAATACCTAATTCGCTAATACGAAACTTTTTTTGGTAATGTATAAATATAAATAGTTTTTCTTCTTCATTAATAATTAGAGGACAGAAAACATACTTAGGTAGCGTGTTCGTGAAGTCACCTATGCCGACCATTATTTCAAATTTGTCTCTGCCTACTATTTGTTTATTGATTAACATTGCACTAAGCTGGAACAATAGCAGTAAATACCGCTAGTCCTAGTTCAACACTAGTTCAAGGTTTGCGAGACTTTGAAGCTCAGCTTAAAATTGATTGGAGCAGAAAAAGGAGTCTGGTGCCGGCAATCGAAGGAAAATGTTGTTTTCCTAGCTCATTACACAATTCCCCGAAACGGGTCGGTGATATCGCTACTAAATGTGTGTTAGAGCAAAGTTATTATTATCAAACAAACTAGTATTACCCACAGTGCCTCAAAACTTTAAAGAGGAAAGTTCAAAGTGTTTAAAAGACCAAAATCGCTGAAAAAGCAATAAATATGTGAAATCACCAAATGTGCCGAAACTTCCAATCATCCAATTATGATGAGGTCGTTAAAAGTTTTAAAACAAACATTTTTGTGAAAAAAAAAGTAACGAAGCATCCTCGCCAGACACTTGTTTTCAAGATTTTAAAAGAAAGCCATAAGCCATTATTAAATAATAGTAGAACCCAAGCTACGTAAAATTTCAAAAATGTGCCATAGATCAGCCACGAAAGTGAAGGTGTAGTTACCAGTTACGATGAAGTAACTTGTGGAGTTTTTCAAGTCCCTAGTACCGGAATCGCAGGTCAATCAACGTCCTTTATTTGTCGAATTATACCCGTGCTGAAGATGCCGCAGTCCTCGCTTCCCAAGTGAAAGCAAAGATTCGACTATTGCTTCTTGGTTTTAGTATTACAAACAAAAATAGATATTTATTGAGTTTAGTTACACTGAACAGTTAATTTACATAACAAGACTGATTTAATATTTGAACGTATGAATACGAGTGGCCGCTCTTAATCGCGTCTTAACGAATACTGCCTTCTCATGCTGGATTGATGTTGTTCGTTAGTACATTCAGGGTTGCAGGATACTGCTACATAGATTCGAACGCAAGGTTGCTTATAAATTGGAAAGCAGGGTGTTACACAAGGCAGTCGGTTCTATGTACCGGAGCGACTCGGGATTTTTCCCGACCAAGGACTGTCATTTCAGTTTGACCCCATTTGATTTGTTTCGTCCCTCCCACAAATTGTCATCCTCCCAGCAGCTCCTTGCAGCAGGACTGCTACATATTCTCTTACTCCGGGAAGGTATCGAACCCAATCCGGGTCCGTCTCCTGACCCCGGTCCTGAGAAATGGTTTTGCTGCATTTGCCAGAAAAGAATCTTTTTAGGACGGTCATACTCTGCTCAGTGTGTCTCGTGCAAGGGATGGTTGCATCGGACAGGTTGTTCTGGGCTTGATCCCAAAACCCGACGTCCACGTAACTTTTATAAATCTTTTGCGGCTCCTTGCTGTTCACGCCCAAGGGCGTCCCGTAGTCTACGCCTAAGCGCCCCCCCCCCCCCACTACCTTCCAGCAGCCCCTCTGCTCAGCAAGCCACAACAAGTACCCGCTGCTGCTCGCGCCCCACGGCGCCAACAACTCAAACAGCTGATACCACTCATAACTACTACCTTCGTAGTAGAGTTGGTAGCAATGCTGTGCATCAGCCCCTGCCCCCGTCTTCTCCCCCCTTTTTCCGGCAGCAATGGTGCAGGTCAGGGAAACAGACTCTTAGTCCCTACCTCCGTTTGCACCGTCTGCCAGCACAGAATATATAGGTTTGCGACATCCGCCCAATTCAGCTCCTGCCTTGGGTGGTGCCAGTTTCCTAGATGTTCTGGTCTCCGTGACGGCAACCCCCCGACTGGTTGCCCAAGGACGCCCAGTCCCAGGGCCACAACAGCAATTGCGTCCTGGCCTTCCACAACCCAGGCGTAGTCACCCGTCACTTAGCCCCAGAGTGGCGACGTCTCCCCTCATGCACTTCAGAATTCTGAAGTTAAACTGTAATGGACTAACTGGGAAGATTACGGAGATAGTCGATTTCATGAAGCGGCACAACATCCGCATTGCTGCGATTCAAGAGACTAAACTCACAGCAAGATCTGCATTGCAGACCTGCTCTGGGTATAATGTCCAATGTTTTTGAACATCCAAAATTGTAATTAATGAAATGACTCTTAATTTTAATATACAAACCTTTAATACACTTTTCCATTAAATTCATAATTTTTGTATGACAAAATCCAAACTTAAATATAAAATCACATGAATAGGTTTTGAATTTACAAAGTTTAGATAATAATATTTCGTTAAAATTATAAACAAAACCTACAGTAGGCATAGGACCATAACCTTAGTATAAATTTCTTTTGAATAAAATGTGAAAATCTTGTATATCGAAATGAAGGTAAATTTTTTTTGATTGACGAAATGTAGGGATATAACACGCTGAGAGGACGGAAGTATGCATCGGGTTAACCTCAACGAATATCTCTCCTAGGTTAACAGGTTGGGTGGGTATAGACAGGGGGGGATTTTTCCACCTTTTTTCTCCCCTCGGCATTTGCTTTCGCAAACTACTCCATGTACCCAGATTTTATAGACAGTTAATCGCAGGCTGTTTTTGTTATAGATTTTTTTGTTTGTTTGTTTGGCTGCAGTTTGCATTTCGCTGGTTTCGTTTTGGTTTTGATTTTTTTTGGTTATCGGCATACAATTTAAATCTTTTTGTACGACTTCGCTGCGCAAGGATGAAGCAAACCCACTCCCATTTTCCCTGAGCTAAGCTGAAGCAGAGCTAGGTGTGCCACCCTGCCTCAATCCGAACGCACCTTTGTAGGTTTCCCTAGTTTAAGCAGCAGTGTGAGGAGAAATTCGTTACAATATAAAATAAAAAATAGGTAGGTACTTTGTATGAGGATGCAAAGCTTCACGTTTTTTGTGGTCTGCATGTAAAAACTACGACTACGAATCACGTATTTCAAAAATATATGGAGTAAACGTAGCTATTTGATGAAACTTGATGAATTTTGAAGCTTCTATCCGTAAAAAAGGAGCAAAAATGACAGTTTGTACGAAGTATATAATATATATACCAACGATCTCTATAATTTTTTCAGACAACAATATATGCTATCATATATATATTATATATATCACCGATCTCTATGATTTTTTGACGCAACAATATATACTATATACGTAAGCAATCAGTGAAATTTGAAGCTTATAGCTGTTAAAATGGGGTAGAAATTGCGAAAAGTTTCTTATCTGAACAATCGGTTGTATGAGATATATACTATATATACAACCGACCTCTATGATTTTTTCAGACAACAATATATGCAATATACGTAAGCGTTCGGTGAAATTTGAAGCTTCTAGCTGTTAAAATGGGGCTAAAATTGCACCAGCATATATATACTATATATACCGCCGATCTGTATGATTTTTTCAGACAACAATGTATGCTATATACGTAAGCATTGATTGAAATTTGAAGCTTCTAGCTCTTAAAATAGGGCAGTAATTACGAAAAGATTCTTATCTGAACAATCGGTTGTGGGGAATATATACTATATATACGACCGATCTAATCAATTTTTTCAGGCAACAATATGTGCAATATACGAAAGTATATGGCGAAGTTTGAAGCTTCAATGTGTTAAATTGAGTAAGATATTACAAAAATACAACAATATATGCTATATACGTAAGCATTTGGTGAAATTTGAAGCTTCTAGCTGTTAAAACGGGGCAGAAATTGCGCAAAGTTTCTTATCTGAACAATCGGTTGTATGAGATATATACTATATATACCACCAATCTCAATGATTTTTTCAGAAAACAATATATACTATACACGTAAGCATGTGGTGAAATTTGAAGCTTCTAGCTGTTAAAATGGGGAAGAAATTGCACAAAGTTTCTTATCTGAACAATCGGTTGTATGAGATTATATGTATCACAGGTCTCTATGATTTTTTCAGACAACAATATATGCTATACACGTAAACATTTGGTGAAATTTAAACATATCTAAACGATTTTTAAGACAAATATAAAATAAAAAATAGGTAGGTAATTTGTGTGAGGATGCAAAGCTTCACGTTTTTGTGGTCTGCATGTAAAAACTACGACTACGAATCACGTATTTCAAAAATATATGAAGTAAACGTAGCTATTTGATGAAACTTGATGAATTTTGAAGCTTCTATCCGTAAAAAAGGTGCAAAAATGACAGTTTGTATGAAGTATATAATATATATACCACCGATCTCTATGATTTTTTCAGACAACAATATATGCTATATACGTAAGCATTAGGTAAAATTTGCAGCTTCTAGCTGTTAAAACGGGGCAGAAATTGCGCAAAGTTTCTTATCTGAACAATCGATTGTATCAGATATATACAATGTATACACCCGATCTCAATGATTTTTTCAGATATCAATATATGCTATACACGTAAGCATTTGGTGAAATTTGAACTTCTAGCTGTTAAAATGGGGCCGAAATCGCAAAAAAAATATATATATACTATATATATACTATATATACCATCATATATATTATATATATCACCGATCTCTATGATTTTTTGACACAACAATATATACTATATACGTAAGCAATCAGTGAAATTTGAAGCTTATAGCTGCTAAAATGGGGTAGAAATTGCGAAAAGTTGTCGGTTGTATGAGATATATACTATATATACAACCGATCTCTATGTTTTTTCAGACAACAATATATGCCATATACGTAAGCGTTCGGTGAAATTTGAAGCTTCTAGCTGTTAAAATTGGGCTAAAATTGCGAAAATATATATATATACTATATATACCACCATATATATACTATATATACCACCGATCTGTATGATTTTTTCAGACAACAATATATGCTATATACGTAAGCATTCGTTGAAATTTGAAGCCTCTAGCTCTTAAAATAGGGCAGTAATTACGAAAAGTTTCTTATATGAACAATCGGTTGTGGGGGATATATACTAGTTTGCATACAAACAGACAGACGGACAGACAGACAGACGGACATGGCTAAATCAACTCAGCTCTTCATTCTGATTATTTCGGTATACTTAATGGTGGGTCTATCTATTTTCCTTTAAGGACTTACAATTTTGGGTTTCGTGACGAAATTAATATACCATTTCATTTTCATGAAAGGTATAAAAATATGTAGGTACTTTGTGTGAGGATGCAAAGCTTCACGTTTTTTGTGGTCTGCATGAAAAAACTACGACTACGAATCACGTGTTTCAAAAATATATGAAGTAAACGTAGCTATTTGATGAAACTTGATGAATTTTGAAGCTTCTATCCGTAAAAAAGGGGCAAAAATGACAGTTTGTATGAAGTATATAATATATATACCACCGATCTCTATGATTTTTTCAGACAACAATATATGCTATATACGTAAGCATTTGGTGAAATTTGAAGCTTCTAGCTGTTAAAACGGGGCAGAAATTGCGCAAAGTTTCTTATCTGAACAATCGGTTGTATGAGATATATACTATGTATACACCCGATCTCTATGATTTTTTCAGACATCAATATATGCTATACACGTAAACATTTGGTGAAATTTGAAGCGTCTTGCTGTTAAAATGGGGCCGAAATCGCAAAAAAAATATATATATACTATATATACCATCATATATATATTATATATATCACCGATCTCTATGATTTTTTGACACAACAATATATACTATATACGTAAGCAATCGGTGAAATTTGAAGCCTATAGCTGCTACAATGGGGTAGAAATTGCGAAAAGTTTCTTATCTGAACAATCGGTTGTATGAGATATATACTATATATACAACCGATCTCTATGATTTTTTCAGACAACAATATATGCCATATACGTAAGCGTTCGGTGAAATTTGAAGCTTCTAGCTGTTAAAATGGGGCTAAAATTGCGAAAATATATATATATATACTATATATATATACTATATATACCACCATATATATATACTATATATACCACCGATCTGTATGATTTTTTCAGACAACAATATATGCTATATACGTAAGCATTCGTTGAAATTTTTAGCCTCTAGCTCTTAAAATAGGGCAATAATTTCGAAAAGTTTCTTATCTGAACAATCGGTTGTGGGGGATATATACTATATATACGACCGATCTTATCAATTTTTTCAGGCAACAATATGTGCAATATCAGTCTGTTAAATTGAGTAAGATATTACAAAAATACTCTTTTTCTGAAAAATCGGTTGTATGGAGGATATATGCTATAGTGGTCCGATCCGGCCGGTTCCGACAAATGTCTAATCGGACACCCAAATACACCTGCTCACCAAATTTTATCAAGATATAACAAAAATTGAGGGACTAGTTTGCATACAAACAGACAGACGGACAGACGGACAGACGGACAGACAGACAGACGGACATGGCTAAATCAACTCATCTCTTCATTCTGATTATTTCGGTATACTTAATGGTGGGTCTATCTATTTTCCTTTAAGGACTTACAATTTTGGGTTTCGTGACGAAATTAATATACCATTTCATTTTCATGAAAGGTATAAAAATAGGTAGGTACTTTGTGTGAGGATGCAAAGCTTCACGTTTTTTGTGGTCTGCATGAAAAAACTACGACTACGAATCACGTATTTCAAAAATATATGAAGTAAACGTAGCTATTTGATGAAACTTGATGAATTTTGAAGCTTCTATCCGTAAAAAAGGGGCAATGCCAGTTTGTATGAAGTATATAATATATATACAACCGATCTCTATGATTTTTTCAGACAAAAATATATGCTATATACGTAAGCATTTGGTGAAATTTGAAGCTTCTAGCTGTTAAAACTGGGCAGAAATTGCGCAAAGTTTCTTATCTGAACAATCGGTTGTATGAGATATATACTATGTATACACCCGATCTCAATGATTTTTTCAGACATCAATATATGCTATACACGTAAGCATTTGGTGAAATTTGAAGCTTCTAGCTGTTAAAATGGGGCCGAAATCGCAAAAAAAAATATATATACTATATATATACTATATATACCATCATATATATATTATATATATCACCGATCTCTATTGTTTTTTGGCACAACAATATATACTATATACGTAAGCAATCAGTGAAATTTGAAGCTTATAGCTGTTAAATTGGGGTAGAAATTGCGAAAAGTTTCTTATCTGAACAATCGGTTGTATGAGATATATACTATATATACAACCGACCTCTATGATTTTTTCAGACAACAATATATGTCATATGCGTAAGCGTTCGGTGAAATTTGAAGCTTCTAGCTGTTAAAATGGGGCTAAAATTGCGAAAATATTTATATATACTATATATATATACTGTATATACCACCATATATATACTATATATACCACCGATCTGTATGATTTTTTCAGACAATAATATATGCTATATACGTAAGCATTCGTTGAAATTTGAAGCCTCTAGCTCTTAAAATAGGGCAGTAATTACGAAAAGTTTCTTATCTGAACAACCGGTTGTGGGGAATATATACTATATATACGACCGATCTCATCAATTTTTTCAGGCAACAATATGTGCAATATACGAAAGTATATGGCAAAGTTTGAAGCTTCAATCTGTTAAATTGAGTAAGATATTACAAAAATCCTCTTTTTCTGAAAAATCGGTTGTA
This sequence comes from Eurosta solidaginis, assembly GCF_040869045.1. NCBI lineage: Eukaryota > Metazoa > Arthropoda > Insecta > Diptera > Tephritidae > Eurosta > Eurosta solidaginis. The sequence continues at coordinate 77,434 of NW_027137206.1, forward strand.
TGGAGGATATATGCTATAGTGGTCCGATCCGTCCGGTTCCGACAAATGTCTAATCGGACACCCAAATACACCTGCTCACCAAATTTTATCAAGATATCTCAAAAATTGAGGGACTAGTTTGCATACAAACAGACAGACGGACAGACGGACAGACAGAGAGACGGACATGGCAAAATCAACTCAGCTCTTCATTCTGATTATTTCGGTATAGTTAATGGTGGGTCTATCTATTTTCCTTTAAGGACTTACAATTTTGGGTTTCGTGACGAAATTAATATACCATTTCATTTTCATGAAAGGTATAAAAATAGGTAGGTACTTTGTGTGAGGATGCAAAGCTTCACGTTTTTTGTGGTCTGCATGTAAAAACTACGACTACGAATCACTAATTTCAAAAATATATGAAGTAAACGTAGCTATTTGATGAAACTTGATGAATTTTGAAGCTTCTATCCGTAAAAAAGGGGCAAAAATGGCAGTTTGTATGAAGTATATAATGTATATACCACCGATCTCTATGATTTTTTCAGACAACAAAATATGCTATATACGTAAGCATTTGGTGAAATTTGAAGTTTCTAGCTGTTAAAATGGGGCCGAAATCGCAAAAAAAAATATATATATATACTATATATATACTATATATACCATCATATATATATTATATATATCACCGATCTCTTTAATTTTTTGACACAACAATATATACTATATACGTAAGCAATCGGTGAAACTTGAAGCTTATAGCTGTTAAAATGGGGTAGAAATTGCGAAAAGTTTCTTATCTGAACAATCGGTTGTATGAGATATATACTATATATACAACCGATCTCTCTGATTTTTTCAGACAACAATATATGCCATATACGTAAGCGTTCGGTGAAATTTGAATCTTCTAGCTGTTAAAATGGGGCTAAAATTGCGAATATATATATATATATATATACTATATATATATATACTATATATACCACCGATCTGTATGATTTTTCCAGACAACAATATATGCTATATACGTAAGCATTCGTTGAAATTTGAAGCCTCTAGCTCTTAAAATAGGGCAGTAATTACGAAAAGTTTCTTATCTGAACAATCGGTTGTGGGGGATATATACTATATATACGACCGATCTCATCAATTTTATTAGGCAACAATATGTGCAATATACGAAAGTATATGGTGAAGTTTGAAGCTTCAATCTGTTAAATTGAGTAAGATATTACAAAAATCCTCTTTTTCTGAAATATCGGTTGTCTGGAGGATATATGCTATAGTGGTCCGATCCGGCCGTTTCCGACAAATGTCTTATCGGACACCCAAATACACCTGCTCACCAAATTTTATTAAGATATCTCAAAAATTGAGGAACTAGTTTGCATACAAACAGACAGACCAACAGACGGACAGACGGACAGACAGACAGATGGACATGGCTAAATCAACTCAGCTCTTCATTCTGATTATTTAAGGACTTACAATTTTGGGTTTCGTGACGAAATTAATATACCATTTCATTTTCATGAAAGGTATAAAAATAGGTAGGTACTTTGTGTGAGGATGCAAAGCTTCACGTTTTTTGTGGTCTGCATGTAAAAATTACGACTACGAATCACGTATTTCAAAAATATATGAAGCAACCGTAGCTATTTGATGAAACTTGATGAAGTTTGAAGCTTAAAAAAAAAACAAAAAAAATAAATGTAAGGCGCGGTAACCTCCGAAGAGATCTAAGGCCGAGCTTCTCTTCCAATTTGCGTCGTGCTCCTCTTGATTTTTCCCTACAAATTGGCCGGACGGGACCTACATGTTTTATGCCGACTCCGAACGGCATCTGCAAGGCAGATGAGTTTTCACTGAGAGCTTTTCATGGCAGAAATACAATCGGAGCGCTTGCCAGACACTGCCGAGGGGCGACCCCGCTTAGAAAAATTTTCTTCTAATTGAAAAATCTTATTTCTAAAATTTTGATGTTGCTTTGCCCGGGAGTTGAACCCAGGGCATACGGTGTGATAGGCGGAGCACGCTACCATCACACCACGGTGGCCGCAAGTTTGAAGCTTATATCCGTAAAAAAGGGGCAAAAATGACAGTTTGTATGAAGTATATAATATATATACCACCGATCTCTATGATATTTTCAGACAACAATATATGCTATATACGTAAGCGTTTGGTGAAATTTGAAGCCTCTAGCTGTTAAAACGGGGCAGAAATTGCGCAAAGTTTCTTATCTGAACAATCGGTTGTATGAGATATATACTATGTATACACCCGATCTCAATGATTTTTTCAGACATCAATATATGCTATACACGTAAGCATTTGGTGAAATTTGAAGCTTCTAGCTGTTAAGATGGGGCCGAAATCGCAAAAAAAAAAATATATATATACTATATATATACTATATATACCATCATATATATATTATATATATCACCGATCTCTATGATTTTTTGACACAACAATATATACTATATACGTAAGCAATCGGTGAAATTTGAAGCAACTAGCTGTTAAAATGGTGCTAAAATTGCGAAAATATATGTATATACTATATATACCACCATATATATGCTATATATACCACCGATCTGTATGATTTTTTCAGACAACAACATATGCTATATACGTAAGCATTCGTTGAAATTTGAAGCCTCTAGCTCTTAAAATAGGGCAGTAATTACGAAAAGTTTCTTATCTGAACAATCGGTTGTGGGGGATATATACTATATATACGACCGATCTCATCAATTTTTTCAGGCAACAATATGTGCAATATACGAAAGTATATGGTGAAGTTTGAAGCTTCAATCTGTTAAATTGAATAAGATATTACAAAAATCCTCTTTTTCTGAAAAATCGTTTGTATGGAGGATATATGCTATAGCGGTCCGATCCGACCGGTTCCGACATATGTCTAATTGGACACCCAAATACACCTGCTCACCAAATTTTATCAAGATATCTCAAAAATTGAGGGACTATTTTGCATACAAACAGACAGATGGACAGACGGACAGACGGACAGACAGACAGACGGACATGGCTAAATCAACTCAGCTCTTCATTCTGATTATTTCGGTATACTTAATGGTGGGTCTATCTATTTTCCTTTAAGGACTTACAATTTTGGGTTTCGTGACGAAATTAATATACCATTTCATTTTCATGAAAGGTATATAAATAGGTAGGTACTTTGTGTAAGGATGCAAAGCTTCACGTTTTTTGTGGTATGCATGTAAAAACTACGACTACGAATCACGTATTTCAAAAATATATGAAGTAAACGTAGCTATTTGATGAAACTTGATTAATTTTGAAGCTTCTATCCGTAAAAAAGGGGCAAAAATGACAGTTTGTATGAAGTATATAATATATATACCACCGATCTCTATGATTTTTTAGACAACAATATATGCTATATTCGTAAGCATTTGGTAAAATTTGAAGCTTCTAGCTGTTAAAACGGGGCAGAAATTGGAGTTTGATCGTGCATGCGGAGCGAACAACACGTAATCAGATATTTCTTCTCTTTTTTTTTTTTGCCTTGTGCAAAAGTAAAAATCTAAATAAAATAATAAATCTTAAATATTAAAACAACTGCGGCAGTGATTTTAAATCTGCAGAAATAGTGATTAAGAATTATGTGCGAGCGCAATGCGCTTGACTCTGTATTTAATAAAGTTATAAACTCTAAAAAAAATGAGTTAAATAGAAAAAGGAAAAATGACAACGTGACCGAGAACACAATGTCAAAAAATTACAAAAACAATTACTACGCTATACTAGACGATGATCTAGAAGAGTGTAATGAAGCATTTGAAAAATTTAAACAACATGTACACAGTGAACAAACACGAGCTAATAATGGTCCAAACAACAACAATAACCCATCAACTAACGCAGCAGCAGCCGAAGCTGCACCTGCTAATGTAACTCAAAACAATGAATCGACAGTAATTACAAATGTTAAAAGCAAGAGTAATAACAAAAACATCCCACCTATTAACACATTTGATGTAGAATCAAAAGAAATAATCGAACTTATTAAAAGTAGTCTACGAATAACACAATTTAAAATTAAAGAATATAAACAAAATAAATTAGCGATATACTTAACAAACCTTGACGATTACAAAAGAGTTCGTGGCTACCTTGAAAAATCCAACGTCAAATATTATTCATATACACCTAAATGCCGAAAAACAAAAACATATTTACTGAAAGGCCTAAACGGCAATACCAACTGTGAAGAAATTCCCAACGAGCTTTGCACATACCAAAACGACAACCTCAAAATTCTTAAAGTAAGCCCATTTACCACTAAAAAATCAATACAGCGAAATATACAGCTGCCAATATTCATGGTCCAGGTATCCGATGAAAGCAGTATTAACGAATTGAAAGCAATCAATTGTATTTTATACCATTGCATTAAATGGGAGCATCTTCATAGACCTCAGATCCCACAGTGCAGAAACTGCCAAAACTTCTACCATAGCGCCGCCAACTGTAATATGCCACCGCGATGTGTGAAATGTAGCGGAACACATAACAGCAAAGATTGCCCTCCCTGAGGTGGAGAAAATACAGAAAAGGAAAACTTATACTGTGTACTATGCAAAAAATCAGGGCACCCCGCATTCTACAGGGGATGTGAACGATATAAGGAGCTACAACAGAAATTAAGACTGAAAAAGCAAAATCTAGCTATAACTAAGACTAACAGCACTAACAACCCAAACATATTCACTAACTCTAACGAAAGGTGCTAATGAGTATTTTAAAAGGGAGTAATCCTTAGTTCCATAGGAGGACGCGGTTTCGATATATCGCCATAAAGGTGGACCAGGGGTAACCCTAGAATTTGTTTGTACAATATGGGTATCAAAAGAAAGGTGTTTATGAGTATTTTAAAAGGGAATAATCCTTAGTTCCATATGTGGACGCCGTTTCGAGATATCGCCATAAAGGTGGAGCAGGGGTGACCCTAGAATTTGTTTGTACAATATGGGTATCAAAAGAAAGGTGTTAATGAGTATTTTAAAAGGGAGTGGGCCTTCGTTCTATAGGTGTTCGCCTTTTCGAGATATTGCCATAAAGGTGGACCAGGGGTGACTTTAGAATATGTTTTTACGATATGGGTATCAAATAAAAGGTGTTAATGAGTATTTTAAAAGGGCGTGGGGCTTAGTTCTATAGGTGGACGCCTTTTCGAGATATCGCCATAAAGGTGGACCAGGGGTGACTCTGGAATGAGTTTGTACGATATGGGTATCAAATTAAAGGTATTAATGAGAGTTTTAAAAGGGAGTGGTGTGAAGGCATTTTCCAGATATCGACCAAAATGTGGACCAGGGTGACCCAGAACATCATCTGTTGGATACAGCTAATTTATTTATATATGTAATACCTGCCAAGATTTTAAGGGTTTTTTATTTCGCCCTGTAGAACTTTTTCATTTTCTTCTACTTAATATGGTAGGTGTCACAACCATTTTATAAAGTTTTTTCTAAAGTTATATTTCGCGTCAATAAAACAATCCAATTACCTTACCATGTTTCATGCTTTTTTTCGTATTTGGTATAGAATTATGGCATTTTTTCATTTTTCGTAATTTACGATATCGAAAAAGTGGGCGTGGTCATAGTCGGATTTCGTTCATTTTTCATACTAAGATAAAGTGAGTTCAAGTAAGCACGTGAACTAAGTTCATTAAAGATATGTCGATTTTTGCCCAAGTTATCGTGTTAACGGCCATGCGGAAGGACAGACGGACGCCTGTGTATAAAAACTGGGCGTGGCATCAACCGATTTCGCCCATTTTCACAGAAAACAGTTAATGTCATAAAATCTATGCCCCTACCAAATTTCAAAAGGATTGGTTAATTTTTGTTCGACTTATGGCGTTAAAAGTATCCTAGACAAATTAAATGAAAAAGGGCGGAGCCACGCCCATTTTGAAATTTTCTTTTATTTTTGTATTTTGTTGCACCATATCATTACTGGAGTTGAATGTTGACATAATTTACATATACTGTAAAGATATTAAATTTTTTGTTAAAATTTTACTTTAAAAAAATTTTTTTTTTAAAAGTGGGCGTGGTCCTTCTCCGATTTTGCTAATTTTTATTAGGCGTACATATAGTAATAGAAGTAACGTTCCTGCCAAATTTCATCAAGATATCTTCAACGACTGCCAAATTACAGCTTGCAAAACTTTTAAATTACCTTCTTTTAAAAGTGGGCGGTGCCACACCCATTGTCCAAAATTTTACTAATTTTCCATTCTGCGTCATAAGTTCAACTCATCTACCAAGTTTCGTCGCTTTAGCTGTCTTTTGTAAAGAATTATCGCACTTTTTCGGTTTTTCGAAATTTTCGATATCGAAAAAGTGGGCGTGGTTATAGTCCGATATCGTTCATTTTAAATAGCGATCTGAGATGTGTACTCAGGAACCTGCATACCAAATTTCATCAAGATACCTCAAAATTTACTCAAGTTATCGTGTTAACGGACGGACGGACGGACGGACGGACGGACGGACGGACATGGCTCAATCAAATTTTTTTTCGATCCTGATTATTTTGATATATAGAAGTCTATATCTATCTCGATTCCTTTATATATGTACAACCAACCGTTATCCAATCAAACTTAATATACTCTGTGAGCTCTGCTCAACTGAGTATAAAAACAACAAAGACATAGTAGATGTGATTGGCGTCCACTTCGAAGTAGTCCACTCTTCAAAACAGAATGTGCGTACTACCCAAGTTCACTCACAAGTTGAAGCATGCTTCAATGAGTTTTTAAGAACAAAATCTTTATTTGATAGCATCGAATCGCAGAAAACAACATTTAGCAATGAAAAAAAGCAAATGATCTTAACGAAGAACAGACTGAAAGTTTCTTCATTCTTTCTAACGAACTCGCAGGGGTATTCGCAAATTTGAAAGGTAAATTGTCATCAGGTTTAGATCAAATACCAAATATCATTCTAAAAAATCTTCCCTCAGAGATAATTTTAGAATATTGTACTCTATTTAACAACATGTTGAACAATGCATATTTCCCACCTTGTTGGAAAAAGGCTAAAATGATTTTTATACCAAAAAAAGACAAAGAAAAAAATAATATTAAAAACCTTAGGCCAATCAGTTTGCTTCTAAATATTACCAAAGTCTTCGAAGTGGTAATAAATATGAACATCAATAGAATACTCGAAAATAACAACCTGGTCAGCCCAAAACAATTTGGCTTTAAATATGGACATTCGACTATTCATGCGATCAACCTACTAGTCTCGGAAATGAACTGGAACTGGAATAAAAAAAATGTCACAGGAGCTTGCTTCCTTGATATCGAAAAAGCGTTTGACCAAGTTTGGATAGAAGGACTTATAACAAAACTTATCGGTTACAAATTTCCTCTCCATATGATTATATTAATTTACAATATGCTCTGTAATAAAACATTCTCGGTATAGATAAATAATATAAAAAGTAGTCGAGACTACTATATAAAAAATGGATTACAGCAAGGAACTGTAAATGCCCCCACCCTGTTTAATATATTCATACTAGACCTACTGCATAAAATTGACAATATAATAGCCTTCGCAGAAGATGTTGTTATTTATCACTCATACAGTAAAATTGCCAACATAAACACACATCTCCAACTTAAATACAATATTGTAGAATAATATACATCGGACTGGCATCTCAAATTAAACACCAACAAATGTGAAAATATCCTATTTCGCCCCCCTATCAAAAAATGCAACACTAACAGTAAACAAAATTGGAAATAGTTTAAAATTAAATCTGAGATCACTAATATCACAATTCAACAAACTGATAAAGTTAAATCTCTCGGCATTTACTTAGATAAGTTCTTGTACTACAATCACCACATTAACAACCAAATAAAGAAAACAACTAGAGCATGTTATGCTTATAAGAAAATGTTCTCGACGAAATTTCTGCAACAACAGACTAAAATCAATCATGTATCAGTCATTAGTAAGACCTATACTGACATAAGGGTGTCCTATTTGGTATAACTTGTCAGGATTCTGAGATCATGCACTTCCTTATATAGGACAGAAAAAAGTAATTATACAAAATATGTAACGAATGCAAAAGTGTATAACACAGCCAAAGTACCCAGAATCGACTGTCATATAATAAATCTAACTAGGAGACACATAATGCGCTGTCTTTACAATGATAAAAACACTCTAGTACGTGCACCTTACCACGAAAGCGACGAATATTTCCTTTCAACCATTAAAAATGGATTTACACCACCGGAATCATTCCTCTTTCTTGATAAGAACGGTTTTATACAAAATAAGGACCATATACCGATTATTTATCACATATTTAGAAGAGCCAACGATAAAACAGTTACGTCAAAAGCCCTTAACAGAGAAAATCAACGTTTTGACACATACATCTCCCCCATAGACAAAAAAGAAGCCCTGTCTATTAATAAAAAATGCTGGTGGCTAAACAATACGCAATCGTAAACACTCATGTCGGATACCCGACATAACTTCCTTTTAAACCATTTTATCTTCTATTAAAAATAAGCTAATCATGCACAGTTCTACAGGTTTTTTTCTCTGCAATATAATCATAAAATATTATAAAAGCTTCAAATTAAAGCAGACACATCTAAATACCATCAATTAATAAAATGTTACTATATATCTATAAGAAGCTCGTCATGTACTTGAGAACTCGTCTAGAGTCCATTGTATAATTGTATTATATACTTAAAACTATTGTTTATTTTGGTACATAACAATATTAATACCAAATAAATAAACAAATAAAACAAAAAAAAAAAAAAAAAAAACGGGGCAGAAATTGCGCAAAGTTTCTTATCTGAACAATCGGTTGTATGAGATATATACTATGTATACACCCGACCTCAATGATTTTTTCAGACATCAATATATGCTATACACGTAAGCATTTGGTGAAATTTGAAGCTTCTAGCTGTTAAAATGGGGCCGAAATCGCAAAAAAAATATATATATACTATATATACCATCATTTTTATATTATATATATCACCGATCTCTATGATTTTTGCACAACAATATATACTATATACGTAAGCAGTCGGTGAAATTTGAAGCTTATAGCTGTTAAAATGGGGTAGAAATTGCGAAAGTTTCTTAACTGAACAATCGGTTGTATGATATATATACTATATATACAACCAATCTCCATGATTTTTTCAGACAACAATATATGTCATATACGTAAGCGTTCGGAGAATTTGAAGCTTCTAGCTGTTAAAACGGGGCAGAAATTGCGCAAAGTTTCTTATCTGAACAATCGGTTGTATGAGATATATACTATGTATACACCGATCTCAATGATTTTTTCAGACATCAATATATGCTATACACGTAAGCATTTGGTGAAATTTGAAGCTTCTAGCTGTTAAAATGAGGCCGAAATCGCAAAAAAATATATATATACTATATATATACCATATATACCATCATATATATATTATATATATCACCGATCTCTATGATTTTTTGACACAACAATATATACTATATACGTAAGCAATCGGTGAAATTCGAAGCTTATAGCTGTTAAAAGGGTAGAAATTGCGAAAATTTTCTTATCTGAACAATCGGTTGTATGAGACATATACTATATATACAACCGATCTCTATGATTTTTTCAGACAACAATAAATGCCATATACGTAAGCGTTCGGTGAAATTTGAAGCTTCTAGCTGTTAAAGTGGGGCTAAAATTGCGAATATATATATATATACTATATATATATACTATATATACCACCATATATATACTATATATACCGCCGATCTGTACGAGTTTTTCAGACAACAATATATGCTATATACGTAGGCATTCGTTGAAATTTGAAGCCTCTAGCTCTTAAAATAGGGCAGTAATTACGAAAAGTTTCTTATCTGAACAATCGGTTGTGGGGGATATATACTATATATACGACCGATCTCATCAATTTTTTCAGGCAACAATATGTGCAATATACGAAAGTATATGGTGAAGTTTGAAACTTCAATCTGTTAAATTGAGTAAGATATTACAAAAATCATCTTTTTCTGAAAAATCGGTTGTATGGAGGATATACGCTATAGTGGTCCGATCCGGCCGGTTCCGACAAATGTCTAATCGGACACCCAAATACACCTGCTCACCAAATTTTATCAAGATATCTCAAAAATTGAGGGACTAGTTTGCATACAAACAGACAGACGGAGAGACGGACAGACCGACAGACAGACAGAGGGACATGGCTAAATCAACTCAGCTCTTCATTCTGATTATTTCAGTATACTTAATGGTGGGTCTATCTATTTTCCTTTAAGGACTTACAATTTTGGGTTTCGTGACGAAATTAATATACCATTTCATTTTCATGAAAGGTATAAAAATAGGTAGGTACTTTGTGTGAGGATGCAAAGCTTCACGTTTTTTGTGGTCTGCATGTAAAAACTACGCCTAAGAATCACGTATTTCAAAAATATATGAAGTAAACGTCGCTATTTGATGAAACTTGATGAATTTTGAAGCTTCTATCCGTAAAAAAGGGGCAAACATGAAAGTTTGTATGAAGTATATAATATATATACCACCGATCTCTATGATTTTTTTTAGAGAACAATGTATGCTATATACGTAAGCATTTGGTGAAATTTGAAGCTTCTAGCTGTTAAAACGGGGCAGAAATTGCGCAATGTTTCTTATCTGAACAATCGGTTGTATGAGATATATACTCTGTATACAACCGATCTCTATGATTTTTTCAGACAACAATATATGCCATATACGTAAGCGTTCGGTGAAATTTGAAGCTTCTAGCTGTTAAAGTGGGGCTAAAATTGCGAAAATATATATATATACTATATATACCACCATATATATACTATATATACCGCCGATCTGTACGAGTTTTTCAGACAACAATATATGCTATATACGTAAGCATTCGTTGAAATTTGAACCCTCTAGCTCTTAAAATAGGGCAGTAATTACGAAAAGTTTCTTATCTGAACAATCGGTTGTGGGGCATATATACTATATATACGACCGATCTCATAAATTTTTTCAGGCAACTATATGTGCAATATACGAAAGTATATGGTGAAGTGTGAAGCTTCAATCTGTTAAATTGAGTAAGATATTACAAAAATCCTCTTTTTCTGAAAAATCGGTTGTATGGAGGATATATGCTATAGTGGTCCGATCCGGCCGGTTCAGACAAATGTCTAATCGGACACCCAAATACACCTGCTCACCAAATTTTATCAAGATATCTCAAAAATTGAGGGACTAGTTTGCATACAAACAGACAGACGGACAGACGGACAGACAGACAGACGGACATGGCTAAATAAACTCAGCTCTTCATTCTGATTATTTCGGTATACTTAATGGTGGGTCTATCTATTTTCCTTTAAGTACTTACAATTTTGGGTTTCGTAACGAAATTAATATACCATTTCATTTTCATGAAAGGTATAAAAATAAAATTAAAGAAAAAAAAACTTTTTTAAAAATAAGCTTTTATTATTTTGGTTAATAAAATTAACTAAAAAGTAAACAATAAATTGACTCTAAAGAAATATAACACTTTATAAGTTCATTGTAAGCTTAAACGATAATTAGGCTTTTTCGTCTGCGACAAAAAAATTCTATATTGTACATAATTATATATTTTTAACATTAAAACTTTACACCTAAATTATTAAATCTTACAGTTTATATCACAGTCCTAATTGTTCTAATAAAAAACGTGTTAAATTTTGATGGTATAATTAAGAACATTTAGGATCTCCTTTTCTTGCTATCGCAATGTAACACGCTTTTATTAGAACAATTAGGACTGTGATATAAACTGTAAGATTTAATAATTTAGGTGTAAAGTTTTAATGTTAAAAATATATAATTATGTACAATATAGAATTTTTTTGTTGCAGACGAAAAAGCCTAATTATCGTTTAAGCTTACAATGAACTTATAAAGTGTTATATTTCTTTAGAGTCAATTTATTGTTTACTTTTTAGTTAATTTTATTAACCAAAATAATAAAAGCTTATTTTTAAAAAAGTTTTTTTTCTTTAATTTTATTTTTTACTTTTTAGTTCGTTTTATTAACAAGTAGTAGAAGCTTGTTCTTAGAAAAGCTTTAAATATAAGTAAAGGAGGTGAAACAAAAACACATATTTCAGTTACATCTGCGTATAATGCGGATTGGAATTTATTAGTACACATTTTATGCGCAGCAACTTCAGAGGTGTATTCAAAGTTTAAAGCATAGTAAATATAAGTATTGAAGTCATGAGCCTGGGCATTCGCGCAATTTTAGTGATGTAAATTGCATGGCGCCAGCGCCAATGCGGTGCCAGCTCAATGGTAGCTCATTGACGAAATGACTCCAAGCGAATTTTTGACGCTACTTAGTAGTGAGTGCGTAGTACATTTTATTTGCGCTATTGAGTGAAACGACTTTTGTGTGTCAGGCACGAGTTTGGTGTTATTGGCGCTACTGGCAATGATGACACTGAGCTGTTGACGGTAGCGCTGGTAGTTCAGATTTTGAATCAGAGAAAGAATTGATGACCCGTGTAAATTATTATGGCTTTGGCCGTGTAAATTATTATGGTGTATTTGTATATTTTAGATTTAATGCACAATTAATATATGTGTGTTTGAGCGGCCAAATAATAACAGTAGTATTGCTAAAGTGGTGCTTAGTTGATGGAATGTCGCTAATTTCCTAGCGATGATCAGCAGATTGTCAATATTTCGTTCAACGGACGCGCGAAATTGCCACATCGGCTCAAATTTTCCATTCTTGATTTAACTTAAGCTGTTATGCCAATATTTTTCAGCCAGCTTTTTTCAAATAGGTAATTTTTCCAAAAGCAAAATAAATTACAGAAAAGATTACAGAGTTAAGCCGGAGTCATTGGTGCCGTATGTCGTATCGCTGTATCCGTATCCCTAACGTAATCAGCTGTTTATCGTTACGACGGTAAACCAAAACCCAATTGGTTGGCTACGATACGGTTACGACCTTAGCGTCACCAATAATCGATTGCATTGATTCTCATAAGGTTGGTCGAATCAGCTGTTAAAATGTTACCGATACGGTTACTGATAAAGCACCAATGTCTCCAGCTTTAAACAGCCTTAAAAATTCAGCTATGTTGGTTATACACAGAAATACAACAGAGGATTGTGTCTCCGCTTTTCGTAAGCGTTGAGATTCACCACGCGTGGCACGCGTGATTCACCACGTCCAAATATCACAATCCACGGATAGGTACCGGCGGGTTTGTATGGGACTTAGGCTGTTATGCCAAATTAAATACAAATCTTTACCGATAACTGTGTTATCGATTAATTTATCGAATTCTAACAAATTAATATTGCATTGTCATCGGAGTTATACATGTGTGCAAAATTTCAGCTCAATCGGACACCGGGAAGTGTATCAAATTTAACTTGCAAGATTCCATTACAGACAACAAAAGTGAAACTAAATAAAAGCTTATAATAACAAGTAAGAAAGGTTAAGTTCGGGTGTAACCGAACATTACATACTCAGTTGAGAGCTATGGCGACAACATAGGGGAAAATAACCATGTAGGAAAATGAACCGAGGGAAACCCTGGAATGTGTATCAAATGAAAGGCGTTAAAGAGTATTTTATGAGGGAGTGGGCCATAGTTCTATAGGTGGATGCCATTTAGGGATATAGCCATAAAGGTGGATCAGGGTTGACTCTAGAATGCGTTTGTACGATATGGGTTTCAAATGAAAGGTGTTAATGAGTATTTTAAAAGGGAGTAATCCTTAGTTCCATAGGTGGACGCCATTTCGAGATATCGCCACAAAGGTGGACCAGGGGTGACCCTAGAATTTGTTTGTACAATATGGGTATCAAAAAAAAGGTGTTAATGAGTATTTTAAAAGGGAGTAATCCTTAGTTCCATAGGTGGACGCCGTTTCGAGATATCGCCATAAGGTGGACCAGGGGTGACCCTAGAATTTGTTTGTACAAAATGGGCATCAAACGAAAGGTGTTAATGAGTATTTTAAAAGGGAGTGGGCTTTAGTTCTATAGGTGGACGCCGTTTCGAAATATCGCCCTAAAGGTGGACCAGGGGTGACTCTAGAATATGTTTGTACGATATGGGTATCAAATTAAAGGTATTAATAAGGGTTTTAAAAGGGAGTGGTGGTTGTTGTATAGGTGGCCGCCTTTTCGAGATATCGCCATAAAGGTGGACCAGGGGTGACTATAGAACGCGTTTGCACGATATGGGTATCAAATGAAAGGTGCTAATGAGTATTTTAAAAGGGAGTAATCCTTAGTTCCATAGGTGGACGCGGTTTCGATATATCGCCATAAAGGTGGACCAGGGGTAACCCTAGAATTTGTTTGTACAATATGGGTATCAAAAGAAAGGTGTTTATGAGTATTTTAAAAGGGAGTAATCCTTAGTTCCATATGTGGACGCCGTTTCGAGATATCGCCATAAAGGTGGAGCAGGGGTGACCCTAGAATTTGTTTGTACAATATGGGTATCAAAAGAAAGGTGTTAATGAGTATTTTAAAAGGGAGTGGGCCTTCGTTCTATAGGTGTTCGCCTTTTCGAGATATCGCCATAAAGGTGGACCAGGGGTGACTTTAGAATATGTTTTTACGATATGGGTATCAAATGAAAGGTGTTAATGAGTATTTTAAAAGGGCGTGGGGCTTAGTTCTATAGGTGGACGCCTTTTCGAGATATCGCCATAAAGGTGGACCAGGGGTGACTCTAGAATGAGTTTGTACGATATGGGTATCAAATTAAAGGTATTAATGAGAGTTTTAAAAGGGAGTGGTGTGAAGGCGTTTTCCAGATATCGACCAAAATGTGGACCAGGGTGACCCAGAACATCATCTGTTGGATACAGCTAATTTATTTATATATGTAATACCTGCCAAGATTTTAAGGGTTTTTTATTTCGCCCTGTAGAACTTTTTCATTTTCTTCTACTTAATATGGTAGGTGTCACAACCATTTTATAAAGTTTTTTCTAAAGTTATATTTCGCGTCAATAAAACAATCCAATTACCTTACCATGTTTCATGCTTTTTTTCGTATTTGGTATAGAATTATGGCATGTTTTCATTTTTCGTAATTTTCGATATCGAAAAAGTGGGCGTGGTCATAGTCGGATTTCGTTCATTTTTCATACCAAGATAAAGTGAGTTCAAGTAAGCACGTGAACTAAGTTCATTAAAGATATGTCGATTTTTGCCCAAGTTATCGTGTTAACGGCCATGCGGAAGGACAGACGGACGCCTGTGTATAAAAACTGGGCGTGGCATCAACCGATTTCGCCCATTTTCACAGAAAACAGTTAATGTCATAAAATCTATGCCCCTACCAAATTTCAAAAGGATTGGTTAATTTTTGTTCGACTTATGGCGTTAAAAGTATCCTAGACAAATTAAATGAAAAAGGGCGGAGCCACGCCCATTTTGAAATTTTCTTTTATTTTTGTATTTTGTTGCACCATATCATTACTGGAGTTGAATGTTGACATAATTTACTTATATACTGTAAAGATATTAAATTTTTTGTTAAAATTTTACTTTAAAAAAATTTTTTTTTTAAAAGTGGGCGTGGTCCTTCTCCGATTTTGCTAATTTTTATTAGGCGTACATATAGTAATAGAAGTAACGTTCCTGCCAAATTTCATCAAGATATCTTCAACGACTGCCAAATTACAGCTTGCAAAACTTTTAAATTACCTTCTTTTAAAAGTGGGCGGTGCCACACCCATTGTCCAAAATTTTACTAATTTTCCATTCTGCGTCATAAGCTCAACTCATCTACCAAGTTTCGTCGCTTTAGCTGTCTTTTGTAATGAATTATCGCACTTTTTCGGTTTTTCGAAATTTTCGATATCGAAAAAGTGGGCGTGGTTATAGTCCGATATCGTTCATTTTAAATAGCGATCTGAGATGTGTACTCAGGAACCTGCATACCAAATTTCATCAAGATACCTCAAAATTTACTCAAGTTATCGTGTTAACGGACGGACGGACGGACGGACATGGCTCAATCAAATTTTTTTTCGATCCTGATTATTTTGATATATAGAAGTCTATATCTATCTCGATTCCTTTATATATGTACAACCAACCGTTATCCAATCAAACTTAATATACTCTGTGAGCTCTGCTCAACTGAGTATAAAAATAGGTAGGTACTTTGTGTGAGGATGCAAAGCTTCGCGTTTTTTGTGGTCTGCGTGTAAAAACTACGACTACGAATTAGAGGTTTACGCCGATCACTTTATTGGCGGCGGTGGCGTAAGCTCTATTATATACCGGCGGCGGGGGCGTAGGCGGCGCGTCGACGTACGCCGGTGTTCTTACTTTAAAATCTCGATTTTTCTATTTAAAAAAATAATATTTAGGAAGGGTTTTGTTTATATGTATTTAAGGAAATCAACGTGTTGGCCATTTCGGAAAGTTCCGGGGTTTTTGCTTCAAAAGACCGTTCAAAAATGTTCAGGAGTAGATCCTTGCGAATGGATTGTCTCTCGTTCGCTTGCTCTAGAGAGGCTTCGAACCTAACCCCGGTCTATGGAATTGGTACTGCTGCGTCTGCTGAAAACAAATAGAGATACATAAAATAGTCACACTTTTGCCTGTATATCTCGTGCAAAGCGTAGTTTCACCTAGGGTTAACTCCTAATAATCGTCGCGAACACAATTTCTTTAAATCATTTGTCGCTCCTTGGCGGTCACGCATAAAGACGACTTAGGGTTGCTATTAATGGTCTATTAATACTCATGACTCTCGTGGCACAGGGTGCCTAGAGTTTTTTCGGCTGTTTTTAAGAGCTATAATTCCCGATGTGCGAACAGTACGTATCCCTACCACCAGTCGCTACCACGCCTCCTGAGCCTCACACCATATGCCAGCACAGAAGCTATAGCACTGCGGCTTCGAACTCATACCTTCGTCGACGTCACTTTCCTAGAAGCTCTAGGCGTAGCTCCGAAGACTTTTCAACGGATGCTTTTGTCGAGCTATGCTTCCGAGCTACACCACAGAAGGACCTAAAATTTTTAAAATGTAGACCAAAGATTGCAGACGTTTGTGTTCACAACATTGACTTCAATAGTCTTCGTTAAATCAAATTTAGAATGAAAGTCGACGGATTTTAAGTTGAAAGTTGTTAACTACTGTTTTCCGGCCTTACGATATAGGAGCTCATTATGGATGACCGCGTAGCTTCAGTTTTCAGACAAGTTCGACTGTCCACTACGTTAGGGTAGTATCACACACGGTCATTAGTTCCACTGTCTTGGGAAAGCTTTTGCTTCACCACTTTGAGTGTTCTTGCGAAGGACAAGGCCTCACCTGGTAGATAAATGTGCCTACGTATTGACATTTGTAAAACGAACCGTAACGTGTAGGTGATATTTAAACTTGGTTGATAAGATATAATCAATTCGATTCACTCCAAGGGGCTAGTTTTGGATAGGGCCGCCAACTTTAGGAAATGTCAAACCGGTAGACTTGGGTGTTGAAGGATGAAGTGTGAAAATCAAAATTAACATTTCAGACGCTTTGTATAGTTTCGCAAATAAACGACAGATGTTTGAATGCAAGACTTAGTGATTTTTCAAACCCTTCTCATCTAATCTAATCTAATCTAATATCTAATATCTAATATATATTATAAATGGGAAAGTTTGGATGTGAAGATGTTTGGATGTTTGGATGTTTGGATGTTTGTCCAGACGTTTGTCTTTGTTACTCAATAACGCAAGAACGGCTGGACCGATTTGGATGAAATTTTGCCCACATATAGCCAATAGTCTAGAAGGATCTACTAGCTATATATTTTTCAAAAGGGGCGCGGCCTACGCCCCCTAGGAACAGTTATAATTTAATTATTATATTTTTTCGTCTTTGCGACTGAATCACGCCAGAATGGCTACACGGATTTTGATGAAATTTGGGACACAGACAGCAGTCTACTAGCGAAATTTTTTTCGAACATGGAAAGAGGGGTGGGGATCCCACGACCCCTTCCAGAAATTATTTTTCAATAATTTTTAGACATTATAACTTAACGTATACTGGCCTTCACCAATATCACAGACTCAAGGGGTCAAATAAGTCGAGGGCTTACAAAGTAAGCAGTGACACCCTCCGCCCGCCCCCTTTATCTCCCCCTCTGGTGTAAAATCTATAAATTGTTATAACTCAATATAAATTTTCTCCCAAATCAATAGTTTTTGATATCTGGTACATACAGAACGAGATCTAGACAATTTTGGAGGAACGATCAGTGGTCCTCTCCTCTACTCCCGCCATCCGCCCTCCATCAATTGTTTTTATTAGCACGCTTTTATTAGCTTTACCTGTATGTTTCTATGTAACTTTTTATTCGCTCCAATGCGCCTGCTGCCTTATTAACATGGTTTTATAATTAGCTTCATCTCATTTGTAATCCCGTAAGGGTCATATCGAGACCCTTCCGGGATGATTTCTGTATGGTTTTCGGGATCGGTCCGGGATTACGCCGGGGTAATTTCGGGACTTTTTCGGGACTATTTGGGGATCATTTTGGGACCCTTCCGGGATCATTTCTGTATAGTTTTCGGGATCCGTCCGGGATCCCGTCGGTGTTATTTTGGGACATTTTCGGGACTATTCCGGAATCACTTCGGGACTATTTCGCGATCATTTGGGGACCCTTCCGGCATCATTTCTGGATGGTTTTCGGGACTCGTCCGGGATCCCGTCGGGGTACTTTCGGGATCATTTGCGTAACTTCGAGAGATAAATCTTGATGGTTTCCGGGATCATTGCGGGACTTTTTCGGGTTTATTTTGGGTCCCTTTAGGCATCGTTTCTGGATGGTCCTCGGGATTCGTCCGGCATCCCGTCGGGGTCATTTCGGGACTTTTTCGCGACTAATACGGGATCATTCGGCATCATTTCTGGATGGTTTTCGGGATCCGTCCGGGATCTCGTCGGGGTCATTTGGGGACTTTTTCGGGATCATTTGGGGGCTCTTCCGGCACCATTTCTGGATGGTTTTCGGGATCCGTCCGGGATCTCGTCGGGGTCATTTGGGGACTTTTTCGGGATCATTTGGGGGCTCTTCCGGCATCATTTCTGGATGGTTTTCGGCATCCGTCCAGGATCTCGTCGGGTCATTTTAGGACTTTTTCGGGATCATTCGGGGGCTCTTCCGGCATTATTTCTGGATGGTTTTCGGGATCCGTCCGGGATCTCGCCGGGGTCATTTGGGGACTTTTTCGGGATCATTTTGGGGCTCTTCCGGCATCATTTCTGGATGGTTTTCGGGATCCGTCCGGGATCCCGTCGGGGTCATTTCGGGACTTTTTCGCGGCTAATACGGGATCATTTGGGAACCCTTTCGGCATCATTTCTGGATGGTTTTCGGGATACGTCCGGGATCCCGTCGGGGTCATTTCGGGACTTTTTCGCGACTAATACGGGATCATTTGGGAACCCTTTCGGCATCATTTCTGAATGATTTTCGGGATCCGTCCGGGATCCCATCAGGGTAATTTCGGGACTATTAGGGGATCATTTGGGAACCTTACCGGCATCATTTCTGGATAATTTTCGGGATCCGTCCGGGATGCCGACGAGGTCATTTCGGGACTATTTCTGGATCATTTGGGATACCTACCGGCATCATTTCTGGATGGTTTTTGGGATTCGTCCGGGATCCCGTCGTGGTCATTTCGGGACTTTTTCTCGACTAATACGGGATCATTTGCGGACCCTTTCGGCATAATTTCCGGATAGTTGTCGGGATTCCGTCACGGTCATTTCGGGACTATTAGGGGATCATTTCCGGAACTTTCCGGCATCATTTCTGGATAGTTTTCGGAATCCTTTCGGGATCCCGTCAGGGTAATTTTGGGACTTTTTCGGGGCTAATACGGGATCATTTGAGGATCCTCTAAGGGTCGTTTCGTGACTTTTTCTGTTTTATTTCGGGATCATTTGGGGATCCTTCCGGCATAATTTCTTGATGGTTTGCCGGATCCATCAGGGTCATTTCGGGACCATTTTGGGATCATTTGGGGACCCTTCCGAGATCATTTCTGGATCCGTCCGGGATGCCGTAGGAGCCATTTCGGGATTTTTTGTTACTTTTCCGGGATAGTTTTTGAATCCTTCCGGAATCATTTCTGTATGGTTTTCGCGATCCGTCGTTGATTCCCTCGGATCCATTTCGGAACTTTTTCTGGAGTATGTCGGGGTCATTTGGGGACTTTTTCGGGATCATTTGGGGGCTCTTCCGGCATCATTTCTGTATGGTTTTCGGGATCCGTCCGGGATCCCGTCGGGGTCATTTCGGGACTTTTTCTCGACTAATACGGGATCATTTGGGGACCCTTTCGATATCATTTCTGGATAGTTTTCGGTATCCGTCCGGGATCCGGACGGGGTCATTTCGGGACTATTTCGGGATCATTTGGGGTACCTACCGGCATCATTTCTGGATGGTTTTCGGTATCCGTCCGGGATCTCGTCGGGGTAATTTGGGGACCTTTTCGGGACATTTGGGGCTCTTCCGGCATCATTTCTGGATGGTTTTCGGGATCGGTCCAAGATGCCGTCGGGGTCATTTCGGGACTTTTTCGCGACTAATACGGGATCATTTGGGAACCCTTTCGGCATCATTTCTGGATGGTTTTCGGGATTTGTCCGGGATCCCGTCAGGGTAATTTCGGGACTATGAGGGGATCATTTGAGGACCTTTCCGGCATCATTTCTGGATAGTTTTCGGAATCCTTTCGGGATCCCGTCAGGGTCATTTCGGGGCTTTTTCGGGATCATTTAAGGATGGATTTCGAGATTTGTCCGGGATGCCGTCAGGGTCATTTTGGGACTATTAGGTGAGCATTTGAAGACCTTTCCGGCATCAATTCTGGATGGTTTTCGGTATCCGTTCAGGATCCCGTCGGAATAATTGCGGGACTTTTTCGGGATCATTGTGGTCCCTTCCGACATCATTTCTGGATGGTTTTTGGGATTCGTCCGGCATCCCGTCGGGGTCATTTCGGGACTTTTTCTCAACTAATACGGGATCATTTGCGGGCCCTTTCGGTATCATTTCTGGATAGCTGTCGGGATCTGTTCGGGATCCCGTCAGGGTCTTTTCGGAACTATTGGGAGATCATTTGAGGACCTTTCCGGCATCATTTCTGGTTAGTTTTCGGGATCCTTTCCGGGTCCCATCAGGGTCATTTCGGGACTTTTTCGGCATCATTTAAGACTGGTTTTCAGGATTCGTCTGAGATCCCGTCAGGGTAATTTCTGGAATTTTCCGAGACTATTTCGGGATAATTTTGGGACCCTGCCAAGATCATTTCTAGATGGACTCGGGATCTGTCCGGGATGCCGTCAGGGTAATTTTGGGACTATTATGTGATCATTTGTCGGAATAATTGCGGGACTTTTTCGGGATCATTTGGTGTCCCTTCCGGCATCATTTCTGGATGGTTTTTGGGATTCGTCCGGCATGCCGTCGGGGTCATTTCGGGAGTTTTTCTCGACTAATACGGGATCATTTGCGGGCTCTTTCGGCATCATTTCTAGATAGTTGTCGGGATCCGTTTCGGAACTATTAGGAGATCATTTGAGGACCTTTCCGGCATCATTTCTGGATAGTTTTCGGGATCCTTTCGGGGTCCAGTCAGGGTCATTTCGGGACTTTTTCGGGATCATTTAGAGATGGCTTTCAGGATTCGTCCGGGAACCGTCAGGGTAATTTCTGAACTTTTCCGAGACTATTTCGGGATAATTTTGGGACATTCCCAAGATCATTTCTGGATGGATTTCGGGATTTGTCCGGGATCCCGTCGGGGTTATTTCGGGAGCTTTTCGGGGCTAATACGGGATCATTTGGGGATCCTTCCGGAATCATTTCTGTATGGTTTTCGCGATCAGTCGTGGATCCCCTCGGAGCCATTTCGGAACTTTTTCTGGAGTATGTCGGGGTAATTTAGTGACCCTTCCTGGATATTTTCTGGATGGTTTTTGAGATCCGCCCGTGAGCCCGTCAGGGTCATTTCGGAATCTTTTCGGGATCATTTTGGAACACCTTCAGGGATCATTTCTGTGTGGTTCTCTGTATACGCCTAGAATCGTGTCCTGTCATTTCGAGTTTTTTTGGGACTATTCGGGGAAATTTGGAGACCCTTTCGGGGCATTTCTGGATGGTTTTCGGGATCCGTCCGCGATAGCGTGGGGGTCATTTCGTTGCTTTTTCTGGATAATTTCGGGATCATTTGGGATCCTATCAGGTTATCAGCTCATTTAGTTCTTTTTTTTACTCAATTACAAAAATAAAATGCATTAGACAGAAAACAAAATTTTAAACAGATAATAAGCAGGCTAACGCGAATAGCCCATATATTTAAATTTCTCCTTGCGGACGGGGCCGCGGGTAAAGGCTAGTATATATTATAAATGGGAAAGTTTGGATGTTAAGATGTTTGGATGTTTGGATGTTTGGATGTTTGTCCAGACGTTTGTCTTTGTGACTCAATAACGCAAGAACGGCTGGACCGATTTGGATGAAATTTTGCACACATATAGCCAATAGTCTAGAAGGATCTACTAGCTATATATTTTTCAAAAGGGGCGTGGTCCCCGCCCCCTAGGAACAGTTATAATTTAATTATCATATTTTTTCGTCTTTGCGACTGAATCACGCCAGAATGGCTACACGGATTTTGATGAAATTTGGGACACAGACAGTAGTCTACTGGCGAAATTTTTTTCGAACATGGAAAGAGGGGTGGGGGTCCCACGACCCCTTCGAGAAATTATTTTTCATAATTTTTACACATTATAACTTTACGTATACTGGCCTTCACCAATATCACAGACTCAAGGGGTCAAATAAGTCGAGGGCTTACAAAGTAAGCAGTGACACCCTCCGCCCGCCCCCCTTTATCTCCCCCACTGGTGTAAAATCCATAAATTGTTATAACTCAATCTAAATTTTCTCCTAAATCAATAGTTTTTGGTATCTGGTACATACAGAACGAAATCTAGACAATTTTGGAGGAACGATTAGTGGTCCTCTCCTCTACTCCCGCCATCCGCCCTCCTTCAATTGTTTTTATTAGCACGCTTTTATTAGCTTTACCTGTATGTTTCTATCTAACTTTTTATTCGCTCCAATGCGCCTGCTGCCTTATTAACATGGTTTTATAATTAGCTTCACCTTATTTGTAATCCCGTAAGGGTCATATCGAGACCCTTCCGGGATCATTTCTGGATGGTTTTCGGGATCGGTCCGGGATTACGCCGGGGTAATTTCGGGACTTTTTCGGGACTATTTCGGGATCATTTTGGGACCCTTCCGGGATCATTTCTGTATAGTTTACGGGATCCGTCCGGGATCCCGTCGGGGTTATTTTGGAACATTTTCGGGACTATTCCGGAATCATTTCGGGACTATTTCGCGATCATTTGGGGACCCTTCCGGCATCATTTCTGGATGGTTTTCGGGATCCGTGCGGGATCTCGTCGGGGTCATTTGGGAACTTTTTCGGGATCATTTGGGGGCTCTTACGGCATCATTTCTGGATGGTTTTCGGGATCCGTCCGGGATCTCGTCGGGGTCATTTGGGGACTTTTTCGGGATCATTTTGGGGCTCATCCGGCATCATTTCTGGATGGTTTTCAGGATACGTCCGGGATCCCGTCGGGGTCATTTCGGGACTTTTTCGCGACTAATACGGGATCATTTGGGAACCCTTTCGGCATCATTTCTGGATGGTTTTCGGGATCCGTCCGGGATCCCGTCGGGGTCATTTCGGGACTTTTTCGCGACTAATACGGGATCATTTGGGAGCCCCGGTCATTTCGGGACCATTTTGGGATCATTTGGGGACCCTTCCGATATCATTTCTGGATCCGTCCGGGATGCCGTAGGAGCCATTTCGGGATTTTTTGTTACTTTTCCGGGATAGTTTTTGGACCCTTCCGGGATCATTTCTGGATCTGTGCGGGATCCCATCTGGGTCATTTCCGGACTATTTCGGGGTCATTTTGGGATCCTTCCGGAATCATTTCTGTATGGTTTTCGCGATCCGTCGTTGATTCCCTCGGAGCCATTTCGGAACCTTTTCTGGAGTATGT
>NW_027137207.1:0-100322 GCF_040869045.1 Eurosta solidaginis
TTGTTAATATTTTTTAATAAAAATAGGCCTATGCACTGCGGCTGTTCTATACGAATCGATTAATATCACTTTTATATGATTTTAAGTATGCTAACTATGCGAAACCGCCTGTCAATTGTTTGTATGGAAATTTTGTTAGCGTATTAATATATAGATAGTGGGTAATATACTGCCTACACAATACGGCCGCCATGATGACGGTTGCCGTTTTGCCCTAAAATCAAAAATGTTTTTGGGACGTTTTTTTTTCATTTAATATACAACGTGAAATTTTCCGATTCAGTCAAGTTGCATTTAAATAATAATAACCTAAGTTGAAATAAAAGAATATATAATAAAATAAAATAAGACATAAAATAGATTAGCATAAAAAACAATATAAAAAATTTAATGTTATATTTTTGTAACTTTTTTTTTTTGTTCAGTATAAGACGTACTTTATCTAAAATGAGGATTAAATCTGCAAATGCAAAAACATTTTGGGGCAAATTTGCCATTAATTGTTATAAATAAATTAGTTAGTTTCAACAAAAGTTAACTCATTATTTGCGATTACATGTTTTTTTGTAAACAACTAAAATAAAAAACAAAGAATCTGTTAAATAAAGAATTATGGATTTACGTGTAAGTGAAATTTGCCACGAAAAATTGGCAGGTCAGAAATTAATTCTATTTAAGATTTTTTGGTACGCTACAAATTATTTTGGAACAATTATTTAGGATTTTGGTAGAGGCTATTATTAGGTAAGTTTTAACAATGGGAACCATGTTTTAATCTTTCACGCTTATGTGGGTTTGTGGCTTAGAGCACTTACATAATTTGTCCAAAGATGGCGTGCTTTTGTGCAAGAAAGTAAATATCCCTATTTGGAGAGATTGTTGGATTTACAAAAAGCTTTTTCTTGTGTTTTAGAGCACTTACATAATTTGTCCAAAGATGGCGCGCTTTTGTGCAAGAAAGTGAATATCCAAATTTGGAGAGATTGTTTTATTTACAAAAAATTTTTCTATTAATTTTAGACAAATAGAGTAATATTTGTTAACAAAAGTGGGCCTATGCACTGCGGCTGATCTATACGAATCGACTAATATCACTTTTATATGATTTTACGTATGCTAACTATGCGAAACCGCCTGTCAATTGTTTGTATGGAAATTTTGTTAGCGTATTAATATATAGATAGTGGGTAGTATACTGCCTACACAATACGGCCGCCATGATGCCGGTTGCCGTTTTGCCCTAAAATCAAAAACGTTTTTGGGACGTTTTTTTTTATTCATTTAAAATACAACGTGAAATTTTCCGATTCAGACTAGTTGCATTTAAATAATAATAACCCAAGTTGAAATAAAAGAATATATAATAAAATAAAATAAGAAATAAAATAAATTAGCATAAAAAAACAATAAAAACAAGTAAGGAAGGCTAAGTTCGGGTGTAACCGAACATTACATACTCAGTTGAGAGCTGTGGAGATAAAGTAAGGGAAATCACCATGTTGTATTTTAACAGGGAGTGGGCCTTAGTTCTATAGGTGGACGCCTTTTCGAGATATCGCCATAAAGGTGGACCAGGGGTGACTCTAGAATGTGTTTGTACGATATGGGTCTCAAATTAAAGGTATTAATGAGAGTTTTAAAAGGGAGTGGTGGTAGTTGTATATGTGAAGGCGTTTTCCAGATATCGACCAAAATGTGGACCAGGGTGACCCAGAACATCATCTGTTGGATACCGCTAATTTATTTATACATGTAATACCTGTCAAGATTTTAAGGGTTTTTTATTTCGCCCTGCAGAACTTTTTCATTTTCTTCTACTTAATGCGGTAGGTGTCACAACCATTTTATAAAGTTTTTTCTAAAGTTATATTTCGCGTCAATAAACCAATCCAATTACCTCACCATGTTTCATCCCTTTTTTCGTATTTGGTATAGAATTATGGCATTTTTTTCATTTTTCGTAATTTTCGATATCGAAAAAGTGGGCGTGGTCATTGTCGGATTTCGTTCATTTTGCATACCAAGATAAAGTGAGTTCAAGTAAGTACGTGAACTAAGTTCGTTAAAGATATGTCGATTTTTGCTCAAGTTTACGTGTTAACGGCCATGCGGAAGGACAGACGAACGACTGTGTATAAAAACTGGGCGTGGCAGCAACCGATTTCGCCCGTTTTCACAGAAAACAGTTAACATCATAAAATCTATGCCCCTACCAAATTTCAAAAGGATTTGTTAATTTTTGTTCGACTTATGGCGTTAAAAGTATGCTAGACAAATTAAATGAAAAAGGGCGGAGCCACGCCCATTTTGAAATTTTCTTTTATTTTTGTATTTGGTTGCACCATATCATTACTGGAGTTGAATTTTGACATAATTTACTTATATACTGTAAAGATATTAAATTTTTTGTTAAAATTTTACTTTAAAAAAATGTTTTTTTAAAAGTGGGCGTGGTCCTTCTCCGATTTTGCTAATTTTTATTAGGCGTACATATAGTAATAGGAGTAACGTCCCTGCCAAATTTCATCATGATATCTTCAACGACTGCCAAATTACAGCTTGCAAATTTTTAAATAAACTTCTTTTAAAAGTGGGCGGTGCCACACCCGTTGTCCAAAATTTTACTAATTTTCTATTCTGCGTCATAAATTCAACTCATTTACCAAGCTTCGTCGCTTTATCTGTATTTGGTAATGAATTATCGCACTTTTTCGGTTTTTCGAAATTTTAGATATCGAAAAAGTGGGCGTGGCTATAGTCCGATATCGTTCATTTTAAATAGCGATCTGAGAATCTGTGCCCAGGAATCTACATACCAAATTTCATCAAGATACCTCAAAATTTACTCAAGTTATCGTGTTAACGGACTGACGGACGGACGGACATGGCTCAATCAAATTTTTTTTCGATACTGATGATTTTGATATATGGAAGTCTATATCTATCTCGATTCCTTTATACCTGTACAACCAACCGTTATCCAATCAAAGTTAATATACTCAGTGAGCTCTGCTCAACTGAGTATAAAAATAGGTAAGTACTTTGTGTGAAGATGCAAAGCTTCACGCTTTTTGTGGTCTGCATGTAAAAACTATGACTACGAATCACGTATTTCAACAATATATGACGTAAGCGTAACTATTTGATGAAATTTGATGAATTTTGAAGCTTCTAGCCGTAAAAAAGGGGCAAAAATGACAGTTTATATGGGGTATATAATATATATACCACCGATCTCTATGATTTTTTCAGACAACAATATATGCTATATACGTAAGCGTTTGGTGAAATTTGAAGCTTCTAGCTGTTAAAGTGTTGCAGAAATTCTCCAAAGTTTTTTATCTGAACAAACGGTTGTGTGAGATATATACTATGTATACCACCGATCTCAATGATTTTTTCAGACAACAATATATGCTATAAACGTAAGCGTTTGGTGAAATTTGAAGCTTCTAGCTGTTAAAATGGGGCTGTAATTGCAATCAAATTATATATATAATATATACTATATATATATGCTATATATACCGTCATATATATATTATATATATCACCGATCTCTATGATTTTTTCATACAACAGTATATACTATATACGTAAGCAATCGGTGAAATTTGAAGCTTATAGCTGTTAAAATGGGGTAGAAATTGCGTAAAGTTTCTTATCTGAACAATCGGTTGTATTAGATATATACTATATATACCACCGATCTCTAGATTTTTTCAGACAACAATATATGCTGCACATGTAAGCATTTGCTGAAATTTGAAGCTTCTAGCTGTTAAAATGGATATATATATATATATACTATATATACCGCCATATATATACTATATATATATACTATATATACCACCGATCCTTATGATTTTTTCAGACAACAATATTTACTATATACGTAAGCATTCGTTGAAATTTGAAGCCTCTAGCTCTTAAAATAGGGCAGTAATTACGAAAAGTTTCTTATCTGAACAATCGGTTGTGGGGATATATACTATATATACGACCGATTTCATCAATTTTTTCAGACAACAATATGTGCAATATACGAAAGTATATGGTGAAGTGTGAAGCTCCAATCTGATAAATTGAGGAAGATGTGACAAAAATCCTCTTTTTCTGAAAAATCGGTTGTATGGAAGATATATGCTATAGTGGTCCGATCCCGTCGGTTCCGACAAATGTCTAATCGGACACCCAAATACACTCACTCACCAAATTCAAGATATCTCAAAAATTGAGGGACTAGTTTGCATACAAACAGACAGACGGACAGACGGACATGGCTAAATCAACTCAGCTCTTCAACCTGATTATTTCGGTATACTTAATGGTGGGTCTATCTATTTTCCTTTAAGGACTTACAATTTTGGGATTCGTGACGAAATTAATATACCATTTCATTTTCATGAAAGGTATAAAAAAGTCGAATCACAACTATTAATAAGGAAGGGAGGGATCCTTATTAATAGGAACAGAAAATATTTTATTTCGGAAAGTAGTCGAATTTCGTGTGTATATGTAATGGTTAGCCTTAGTATATTAGGTGATCTGCAAAGAAAAGAAGCATTTGGACCAATTTATGTATGTAAGTCAACATACGTGCTAATTTCATCACTGCGATGTTTATTAAATCTTATTATGAAAGTCAACCTTTTATATTTTGTAATCACTAGTTAGTACATTTTTTTATTTTCAGCGTGCTTTGCACACAGAGTATATTAACCTTGATTGGATAACGGTTGGTTGTACAGGTATAAAGGAATCGAGATATATATAGACTTCCATATATCAAAATCATCAGTAAAGAAAAAAAAATTTGATTGAGCCATGTCCGTCCGCCTGCCCTTAACACGATAACTTGAGTAAATATTGAGATATCTTCACCAAATTTAGTACAAGAGCTTACGTGGACTCAGAATAGATTGGCATTGAAAATGAGCGAAATTGGGTGATAACCACGCCCACTTTTTATATATATAACATTTTGGAAAACACAAAAAACCTGATTATTTTGTAAATAATACACCAAGAATATTGAAATTTGACGTGTGGGCTGATATTTAGACTCTTGATAAAAATTTGAAAAAAAATTTTTAAATGGGCGTGGCACCGCCGACTTGTTATAAAATCAATTTTACAAATATTATTAATCATAAATCAAAAATCGTTAAACCTATCGTAACAAAATTTGGCAGAGAGGTTGCCTTTGCTATAAGGAATGCTTTGAAGAAAAATTAACGAAATCGGTTGGACCAGGTCTGAAGCCGCACTGAAAAGGTCCAAACAGCCGGTTCACGGTGGACTTCAATCTTTCGCACAATACACTTGAAAGGACCTTATATGCGATATTAAGAAGGCTGATTCCACGATAGTTGGTGCATCTTGCAGTATCCCCCTTCTTGTGGACAGGGCAAAGAACGCTTAGATTCTAACCGTCGGGCATGCACTCTTCCGCCCATATTTTGCTAAGAAGCTGCTGCATGCGCCTTACCAACTCCTCGTCGCCGTACTTGAATAGCTCCGCAGGCAATCCATCAGCGCCCACGGCCTTGTTGTTTTTCAATCTGGTTATTGCTATTCGAACTTAGTCATAATCGGGCGGGGGGACATATATTCCATCATCATCGATTGCGGGATCGGGTTCTTCATCTCTGCGCGGTGAATTGCTGCCTCCATTTAGGAGAGCAGAGAAGTGTTCCCTCCATAATCTAAGTACTCTCTGGACATCAGTTACAAGGTCACCGTTTTCGTTCCTACAGGAGTTTGTCCGGTCTTAAAACCTTCCGTCTGTCGCCGTATTTTTTGGTAAAATTTTCGGGTGTTGTTCCTGGTGGCTAGCAGCTCAAGCTCCTCGCACTCACGCCTTTCCGCTTCTGCTTGTTTCTTCCTGAAAAGGCGTCTCGCTTCCTTTTTCAACTCAAGATAGCGTTCACACACTCCTCTTGTCGCGCTCGCTTTTAACGTAGCCCTGTAGGCAGCGTCTTTTCTTTCAGTTGCAACGCGGCATTCTTCATCGTATCAGTTGTCTTTTGTGGTCGCCGGTAACCAATTTTTTACTCGGCGGCATTACGAAGGCTTTGTAAATATGCACCCACTGTTCCTGTATTCCTTCAGGATGAGTTGTGCTCTCAGAGATCAGGTGTGGGAGTCGAGTTGCGAAATCATTGGCAGTCTGTTGTGATGTTGTTTTTTGTTCCTTGGTTTTAGTCGCGTTGAGGCGGGTGCGTATTTTGGCTGCAACGAGATAATGATCCGAGTCGATGTTAGGTCCTCGGATCGTGCGCACATCTAAAACACTGGAGGCATGCCGTAATGATATGCTGCAACAAGATACAAAAATAAAAGAAAATTTCAAAATGGGCGTGGCTCCGCCCTTTTTCATTTAATTTGTCTAGTATACTTTTAATGCCATAAGCCGAACCAAAATTTACCAATCCTTTTGAAATTTGGTAGTTGCTTAGATTCTATGACGATAACTGTTTTCTGTGAAAATGGGCGAAATCGGTTGAAGGCACGCCCAGTTTTTATACACAGTCGACCGTCTTTCCTTCCGCTCGGCCTTTAACACGATAACTTGAGCAAAAATCGATATATCTTTACTAAACTTAGTTCACGTACTTATCTGAACTCACTTTATCTTGGTATAAAAAATGGCGAAATCCGACTATGACCACGACCACTTTTTCGATATCGAAAATTACGAAAAATTAAAAAATGCCATAATTCTATACCAAATATGAAAAAAAAGATGATAAAAAAATTTTAAGGGCTACCTTTATATAAATGGAGCAAAAAATAGAAAGCAATTTTTCCTTTAATACAGACATAGGCTTGTTGAAATTTGACTAAAAAACGTTAACAATAGCTCTGGTAAAAGAATATTGGGATTTAAAACTATAAAGGTGGAACGCAATCTTTCAATTTAAGGCAAACCATGTACTTGCGATTAACTAATTGATTATTTATAATTTAAACACGCACTCTACCTTTATTATTTTAAATCCCAAAATTCTTTTACAAGAGCTATTATTAAAGTGTTTTAGTCAAAATTCAACAAGACTATGTCTGTATTAAAGGAAAAATTGCCTTCTATTTTTTGGTCCATTTATATAAAGGTAGTCCTTAAAATTTTTTTATCATCTTTTTATTTTCAATTTTTTGGCACTGCCTGCAAAAAGGCAATTGCAACTTCGATTAGTAATTGAAGTAATTCCTAAGTGAAAATTCTTGTCTTTATTTATTTGTTCAAAATAGCAAGATTTAATAGAATTAGTGGAATTTTCGCTGAGAACACTGGCGAAAACAACAGAATTCCACCTCGTTTGTCAGCTACTTAATTTGCACAGCCGAAAATCGTGGTTAAATTCGCATACGCCTGAAAGTCTAAAAGAATCGTGGTGAAAGTGGCGTCGCCTAAAATTATGCAAGGACATGCATTGAGTTGGGTATGCGACGAGGTGGCATTCTACAACGCCTGCAACACTCAGGAGGCTAGCCATGAAGGTATGGCCTAATCTTCTAAATACTTCGACTTGTGCGTTACGTAGGTCGAATTTTTTGATCAAACATTGCACTGTCACAGAGTTTTAAACTAAATTTCAGTTTTCAAGTCTCTAGATATCCAGGAAGTTAGTTAAAAATCGATTGCAAGATTCCTAATTTAAAATTATTTTTCTCAATATCTCGATCCATGCGCCACCTAGCGAATTTTTTTTTTTTTTTAATATTGCATTGCCACCAGGTTCTGATTTACGGCCCAAGTTTCATGTCTCTAGCTCATCGGGAAGTTACTCGAAAATTGATCGCAGGATTCCCCCCGTTTTTAAAAATTTGCAGTTATCTTCACTAGCGCGCCACCTAGACAAACTTTGTTTTCTACAAGTTGTATTGCCACCAGGCCTCTAACTAGGTGCTAAGTTTCAAGTCTCTAGATAACTGGGAAGTTAGTTAAAAATGGATTGAAAAATTCCCAACTTAAAATTTGTTTTCTTACTATCTCGATCCGCGTGCCACTTAGCGAATTTTTTTGATAAAATATTGCATTGTCACCAGGTTCTGATTTACGGCCCAAGTTTCATGTCTGTAGCTCATCGGAAAGTTATCCGAATATCGATCGCAAGATTCCCCCCGTTTTTGTTCCCTGCGCTTTTCAGGGATTTTCAGGCGGCATCTCGCTTTCCAAGAATTGTAGTGCCATCGACTCGCAAACTATGTGCTAAGTTTCAAGTCTCTGGATCACCGAGAAATTAGTTAGAAGTCGATCGCAAAATTTCCATTTTAAAATTAATTTTCTGTATATCTCGATCCGTGCGCCACCTAGCGGAACTTTTTTCACTTGCATTGTAACGTCTCTCAGATCTGAACTATGTTCTAATTATCAAGTGTCTAGCTCAACGGGAGTTACCAAAAAAGATTTTTCCGTGGGTCAAAAATTCGATTGGAAATGAGGGGACAAACATGAAAGTGACTTAATATAAAGGTAAAAAAATGGATGAAACATGGTAATTGTATTGGTTTATTGACGCAAAATATAACTTTAGAAAAAACTTTGTAAAGTGGGTGTTGTGAGTTGTTCGTAAAATTAAACAAAAATATAAGTTGAATAGCGATTAATTTTTATTCATGAATACTTTCTATTTTATAGTAAAACAAGTAAGGGAGGCTAAGTTCGGGTGTAACCGAACATTACACACTCAGTTGAGAGCTATGGAGACAAAGTAAGGGAAAAGCGCCATGTAGGAAAATTAACCTAGGGTAATGTGTTTGTATGACATGTGTATCAAATGGATGGTATTAAAGAGTATTTTAAGAGAGCCATGGTTCTATAGGTGGACGCAATTTAGGGATATCGCCATAAAGGTGGACCAGGGCTGACTCTAGAATTTGTTTGTACGATATGGGTATCAAATGAAAGGTGTTAATGAGTATTTTAAAAGGGCGTCGGCTTAGTTCTATAGGTGGACGCCATTTAAGGATATCGCCATAAAGGTGGACCAGGGCTGACTCTAGAATTTGTTTGTACGATATGGGTATCAAATGAAAGGAGTTAATGAGTATTTTAAAAGGGAGTGGGCCTTAGTTCTATAGGTGGACGCCTTTTCGAGATATCGCCATAAAGGTGGACCAGGGGTGATTCTAGAATGCGTTTGTACAATATGGGTATCAAATGAAAGGTGTTAAAAAGTATTTTAAAAGGGAGTGGGCCTTAGTTCTGTAGGTGGACGCCTTTTCGAGATATCACCATAAAGGTGGACCAGGGGTGACTCTAGAATGCGTTTGTACAATATGGGTATCAAATGAAAGGTGTTAATGAGTATTTTAAAAGGGAGTGGGCCTTAGTTCAATAGGTGGACGCCTTTTCGAGATATCGCCATAAAGGTGGACCAGGGGTGATTCTAGAATGCGTTTGTACAATATGGGTATCAAATGAAAGGTGTTAAAAAATATTTTGAAAGGGAGTGGGCCTTAGTTCTATAGGTGGACGCCTTTTCGAGATATCGCCATAAAGGTGGACCAGGGGTGACTCTAGAATGCGTTTGTATAATATGAGTATCAAATGAAAGGTGTCAATGAGTATTTTAAAACGGAGTGGGCCTTAGTTCAATAGGTGGACGCCTTTTCGAGATATCGCCATAAAGGTGGACCAGGGGTGACTCTAGAATTGGTTTGTACAATATGGATATCAAATGAAAGGTGTTAATGAGTATTTTAAAAGGGAGTGGGCCTTAGTTCTATCGGTGTACGCCTTTTCGAGATATCGCCATAAAGGTGGACCAGGGGTGACTGTAGAATTTGTTTGTACGATATGGGTATCAAATGAAAGGTGTTAATGAGAATTTTAAAAGGGAGTGGGCTTTAGTTCTAAAGGTGGATGCCTTTTCGGGATATCTTTATAAAGGTGGACCAGGGTTGACTCTAGAATGCGTTGGTACAATATGGGTATCAAACGAAAGGTTATAATGAGTATTTTAAAAGGGAGTGGGCCTTAGTTCTATAGGTGGACGCCTTTTCGAGATATCGCCATAAAGGTGGACCAGGGGTGACTCTATAATGTGTTTGTACGATATGGGTATCATATTAAAGCTATTAATGAGGGGTTTAAAATGGAGTGGTGGTAGTTGTATATGTGAAGGCGTTTTCGAGATATCGACCAAAATGTAGACCAGGGTGACCCAGACAATCTCGCCCTGCAGAACATTTTCATTTTATTTTACTTAATATGGAAGGTGCCACACCCATTTTACAAAGTTTTTTTCTTAAGTTATATTTTGCGTCAAAAAACCAATCCAATTACCATGTGTTATCCCTTTTTTCGTATTTGGTATAGAATTATGGCATTTTTTTTAATTTTTCGTAATTTTTCGTAATTTTCGATATCGAAAAAGTGGGCGTGGTCATAGTCGAATATCGGCCATTTTTTATACCAATACAAAGTGAGTTCAGATAATTACGTGAACTGCGTTTAGTAAAGATATATCGATTTTTGCTCAAGTTATCGTGTTAGCGGCTGAGCGGAAGGACAGACGGCCGACGGTGTATAAAAACTGGGTGTGGCTTCAACCGATTTCACCCTTTTTCAACAAATTAAATGAAAAAGGGCGGAACCGCGCTCATTTATAAAATTTCTTTTATTTTTGTATTTTGTTACTCCATATCATTACTGGAGTTGAATGTTGACATAATTTACTTATATACTGTAAAGATATTAAATTTTTTGTTAAAATTTAACATTAAAAAAATTTTTTTTTGAAAGTGGGCGTGGTCTTCTCCGATTTTGCTGATTTTTATTGGGCATACATACAGTAATAGGAGTAACGTTCCTGCCAAATTTCATCATGATATCTTCAACGACTGCCAAATTACAGCTTGCAAAACTTTTAAATTACCTTCTTTTAAAAGTGGGCGGTGCCACGCACTTTGTCCAAAATTTTACAAATTTTCTATTCTGCGTCATACGTTCAACTCACCTACCAAGTTTCATCGCTTTATCCATCTTTGATAATGAATTATCGGACTTTTTCGATTTTTCGAAATTTTCGATATCGGAAAAGTTGGCGTGGTTATAGTCCAATATCGTTCGTTTTAAATAGCAATCTGAGATGAGTGCCCAGGAACCTACATACCAAATTTCATCAAGGTACCTCAAAATTTACTGAAGTTATCGTGTTAACGGACGGACATGGCTCAATCAAATTTTTTTTTCGATACTGATGATTTTGATATATGGATATATCTATATCGATTCCTTTATACCTGTACAACCAACCGTTATCCAATCAAAGTTAATATACTCTGTGAGCTCTGCTCAACTGAGTATAATTACTTACAATACTATTACAACATTTACATACTTACATACTAGAAATAACTATATTCTATTTCATATGTTCCAAGTCAGCAAATATTTCTTATGACGTCCCATTGACAAACAGATACTGGCGATCGGGCATTCTAACAGGCAGGTGTAGGCTGAGCTCAGGCCAAGGGGGTCACTGCTGGTGGACAGTGAACGGCGTATTAATTAGGTTAGCTGCGAATATCAAATAAGCAGCCCTCGACCAAGAGCGGCTGGTGAGGAGGGTTTGGCTTAAAAGGTCTAAAGCACCTTGAGAACCTCCAGTGGCAGGGCGAGTATATGCCGCCCTGAATTAAGCACCCACAGCCTAGTACGGGGTTGCTTCGAGGGAATACCTACCCAAGATAGGGAGGCAACTATACGACGTGGGATACACACTCAGGAAGGTAAAGAGGTAAATCATTTGTAAATTTAAGGTGATTGTCACATTAAGACTGAGCCCAGTAAGGTCTTAATTAAGGTATACTGGAATCAACGACTCGGATATGTTTGTTAAGGGCTGGCGAATGTGGCATTCGGAAATCTCAGTACACGGCTTGACACACCGTCGAAATGACTTTCCCGTTAATGTCCCATTCGTCTCCGTCCCGCTAAAACCTTGGCAGGCCTTGGGGTATGTTCAAAGTCCGTCATCATTAAGTTGGTGGTGCAGGTTCGGTTGAGATCCTCCCGATTAATACTGATCTGGCTCTGAACGCAGTCTTCATGAGGGACTGCGGCAACCTTCACGTGGCCTCCCTGCCTTCGCATAGACAACCACGGGATCTATATAGGTAACTGCACTCTTGGACCAAGATAGCGGCCTCAAGTGGGGACCCAATTAAATAAATGATGAGCAACAACAATACTAAAATAAAAAACACAGGAGAATGAAGTGGCGTTCAATCCATTCGTAGGAAGGAAGCTAGCTCGCTCTCCAGAAGGGCGTGGCCCATCGGCTGGGGGCCTTAACAATTCGTCGCAAGTGGTAACGAAACCCAAAAGAGCGGAGGCCGAAAGCAAGCAAGGATCGTTGTCGCCGGGTGCTACACCAAAGCTTTGCAAAAAGAACTCCGACAGCAAGGCTCAAACGGGCACACCATTATTAAGTGAGCTAATTAAGCAGGCGTCAGCTGCGTTAAATCAGCAAAACCCCCCTGGAGAAAAAAAGATGGCCAAGCTAGGCAAGGCGATTGAGGACTTGATGCAGTTCTTCATAGGGCGTAATAATATACACGCGAAAATCAAGCGCTTGGCCTCCGTAATAAAAGTGCTGTACATCGAGTCGGCCATAGAGGTACAGAATTTAGAACATAAATTGCATGCAAGCGAATTTGCCAAGGATAGAAGTCCATCACCCCCAGGAAAGCGACCGAGGAAAAATTTGTACTCGACCAAGGAGAGCAACGTGGTAAAACCCACTACTACACTAAAAGACGTCTTGCTAGGGAACGTGGGCGGTCACAAACGACGGCAAGAAACGCAAGAGAAGACGGAGCGGAAAGAGGAAACTGCAGCCCAAAAGACAGGAGAGTGGCAGTTAGCTAAAAAGAGGAGCAAGAAAAAAGCACTTAAGGCTAGGCCGGATGCAATCGTCATTTCCAAGGCGGGGGATGCGACGTACGCCGACATATTGCGTAAAGTGAGAAGATGCGACGAATTAAAATCCCTGGGTGACGACGTCAAAACGATTAGAAGAACGGCGAAAGGAGAGCTGTTACCAGAGCTGAAAAAATCGCAAGATGGGAAAACAAACGCGTACCAAGCAGAAATTGAAGCGGTACTAAAGAACTCGGCTAAAGTTATAACAAAGTCCCAAATGGTCACACTACAGTGCAGAGATCTCGATGAGATTTATACGCCCGAGGAGATTTGCAGCGCCCTACACCAGCAATGCAACATCAAACTTCCAGATGTGGCTGCCATAAAAAGCATACGCACAGGGTACAGTGGCACGAAGTCGGCACTTATAAGCCTTACAGCGGATGATGCCAAGGCGGTTCTTAATACGCAAAGAATCCGGGTAGGATGGGTTTCATGCCGATTTAAAGAGCTGAAGCAAGAGAAACGCTGTTATAGGTGCTGGGGCTACGGGCATATAGCTCAGAAATGTAAGGAGACTGTAGATAGGTCTAGCCTATGCAGGTAATGCGGCCAGGAAAGTCATAAGGCTGCAAGTTGCGAAAATGCAACGAAATGTGCGCTATGTGGGGGACAACGTTCAGCAGGCAGTTTTAAATGCCCACAACGAGAGGGCAGCAAAATGGCTGTCTCATGAGGGTATTGCAGCTCAATTTAAACCATTGCGAGGCAGCCTTAGAGCTATTATCCCAAACAGTGCATGAAGGAGGATATGACATAGTGGTACTCTCTGACCAATACAAAAATCGCCAGGAGCAGGGTTGGCACTCAGATTCAGCAGGGAAAGCCACAATTTGGGCACCAGGGAAATTTCTGCCACAGGAAAATATGACGCCAACGGTAGCAGGATTCACGTGGGCAAAAATCAACGGTATATACGTCTTCAGTTGCTATGTCCCTCCGAGCATGACCATCGCCGAGTTCGAAGACATGATATACGGGATCACCATTGAAGCACGAGGTAAACACCCGCTTTTAGTGTGTGGAGACTTCAATGCATGGTCATCTGTGTGGGGAAGTAGACGAACCAACGAAAGAGGGAGAGTTCTTCTCGAAAGCCTTACATCTTTGAGGCTAGAACTCCTAAATGAACCAGGGATATATACCTTCGATACAGGTACCACACGATCCATTATAGATCTCACCTTCGCTAGCAGCGACATAGCAAGACGAGCAAAATGGTCCATAAGCAACGTCTACACACACAGCGACCATAAAGCTATTAGCGTAGAGCAGCTCGAAACTCTACGAACGGTAGCAGCAAGACATCGACAAAGTAGGAAATAGAAACAGCACCTTTTCGACCCACAAATATTTTACATTATCTAGAAGGACGCCATAGTATGAGAATCGCATGCGGAAGACACGTCGGTTCAAATCACTAAGTTGCTATGTATGGCATGTGATGCTGCCATGCCCAGAAGTCGCGGAAAAGCACAGCGCACTTCGGTATATTGGTGGAATGACGAAATTGCGGAAGAGCGTAGAAAATGTCACAAAGCACGAAGAATAGCGCAGAAGGCACGCTCATTACCACGATATGCGGAGCTACACAGCACCTATATCACACAAAGAAAGGCACTTAAAAATGCCATAAAAAGAGCAAGAAGCTATGCTTTAGGGAACTGCTGGATAATGTCGACCTAGATACTTGGGGATCAGCCTACAGAACTGTGATGGCCAATGTTAAAGGACCGATATCACAGCAACCTACGTGCCCGATACTGATGAATATTATTGTTGAAACACTTATCCCGGCACAAGATCGCTGGACTTATCCAAGTGAGGATCTAGAAAGTACGGAAATTCCGCAAATTACATAGTAAGAGGTGCTGGACGCTGCAAAAAGAGTTGCTGATAACAAATCCCCAGGACCTGACGAAGTACCAAACATAGCCTTTAAAGCCGCGATCAAAACTAGGGCTACATTATTTACTGATCTTTTTATGCCTGTATGCAAGAAGGCGTGTTCCCTCGCCCGTGGAAACAACAAAGACTTGTCCTATTGCTGAAACGTGGAAAACAGCGGGACCAACCATTCTCATATAGGCCACTTTGTATGCTGGATTCCCTAGGGAAGATTTTCAAGCGTATAATTAGTGAGCGCCTACAGCTGACTCTAGAAAGACCAGGTGGCTTATCGAATAGTCAATATAGATTTCGCAGATCAAGATCCACCGTAGATGCAATACAAACAGTCGTCAATATAGCTAGAGAAGCTATCTCTGGAGGCCAAAATAAAAGGAAGTTCTGTGCACTGATTATGTTGGACATCAAGAATGCTTTTAACACTGCGAACTGGATGCAGATAATGGCAGCGCTGAAAAGCTTCGGCACTCTAGCTTACTTATGCAGAATAATAGGTAGCTATCTTAAAGGCAGAGTACTTCTTTTTGACACGGATCAAGGAGCAAAAGATTACAAAATCACAGGAGGCGTCCCACAGGGATCTTTTCTCGGTCCAACGCTTTGGAATGTAATGTATGACGGGGTGCTAAAGATTGATCTACCAGAAAACACGCAAATTGTGGGATATGCTGATGATATTGCAGTGGTAGTAGTGGCCAAGGAACTGGACCTGCTTCAAGCATTATATAATGACGCCGTAGCAAAAATAAAGGAATGGCTAACCACTACGGGACTGGAGTTGGCTAGCCAAAAGACAGGAGTGGTATTAGTAAGCTCCAAACGGTCGACGAACGAGTTAGTCTTAACTGTCGGGGATCACCAAATCACCTCAAAGGATTCCTTAAAATACTTAGGAGTGCACATTGACTCTAAGTTAACTTTCAAAGAGCACTTCAGAGCGGTGGGGGAGAAAATTACCAAAGTTAATGGATCACTTATGCGAATAATGCCTAACATTGGTGGTCCGAGCGAAGCTACACGTGAGCTATTGTCCACAGTAACCAGCTCAATAATATTATACGCAGCAGCAGTGTGGTATTGATCTAAGCAGACCCATCAAAAATATATATTAGCAGCGTACCGACTTGCTTCTTTAAGAATAGCAAGTGCTTACTCACCTTGCATGGAGTCTTTGGGGAGGAACCTACCACGAGAAATTTAGTATCACATATGTGCAACAGGAAAGAGTGCTGGACTGCAGTGAGCAAGATGGCATTTATAGTAGTGACACGCCCGATGGATGTTGAGAGGGAGCGCAGAGAAATGCGCATGCGAAGCAGTGGCGATTAAATGGACACTCAGAGCAAATAGCGGGAACCTGCATGCAGGGACAACAGTAGGCTCTTAAAAAATGAGAAATAGTTAAAGTTAAAGTTAAGGTTGAAGTTAAAGTTAAAGTTAAAGTTAAGGTTGAAGTTAAAGTTAAAGTTAAAGTTAAATTTAAAGTTAAAGTCAAAGTTAAAGTTAAGGTTGAAGTTAAAGTGAAAGTTAAAGTTAAAATTAAAGTTTAAGTTAAAGTTTAAGTTAAAGTTAAATTTAAAGTTAAAGTTAAGGTTAAAATTAAGGCGAAAGTTAAAGTTAAAAATAAAGTTAAAGTTAAAGTTAAAGTGAAAGTTAAAGTTAAGGTTAAGGTTAAAGTTAAAGTTAAAGTTTAAGTTAAAGTTAAAGTTAAATTTGATGAATTTTGAAGCTTCTATCCGTAAAAAAGGGGTAAAAATGGCAGTTTATATGAAGTATATAATATATATACCACCGATCTCTATGATTTTTTCAGACAACAATATATGCTATATACGTAAGCATTTGGTGAAATTTGAAGATTCTAGCTGTTAAAATGATTTTTTCAGACATCAATGTATGCTATACACGTAAGCGTTTGGCGAAATTTGAAGCTTCTAGCTGTTAAAATGGGGCCGAAATCGCAAAAAAAAATATATATACTATATATACCATGATATATATATTATATATATCACCGATCTCTATGATTTTTTGACACAACAATATATACCATATACGTAAGCAATCGGTGAAATTTTAAGCTTATAGCTGTTGAAATGGGGTAGAAATTGCGATGTGTTTCTTATCTGAACAATCGGTTGTATGAGATATATACTATATATACAACCGATCGCTATGATTTTTTCAGACAACAATACATGCCATATACGTAAGCGTTCGGTGAAATTTGAAGCTTCTAGCTGTTAAAATGGGGCTAAAATTGCGAAAATATATATATATATATATATATATTTTTGTTTCTCGGTTGCATGCTTCATTGACTGTCGATGATATTTCAAATTATATATGCTCTAAACTTAATATTAATAATTCTAGTGTTGAAGTTTTCAAATTTAACTTTAAATATGAAAGGGAAATTTCATCTTTTAAAATAACTGTGCCACACCTTTATGTTGATAGTGTTCTTGACAGTTCTTTTTGGCCGGAGCATTCTGTGGTGCATTTGTACAAGAGAAATACCAATATAGTGCCAAAAAACTCTATTACCTTCACCGCGGGCACAGCAAAAAAGTAGTCACCGACTCACTCTCTATAGTCGTTCATTACCAAAATGTTCGTGGTTTACGATCTAAATTAAATACCTTTTTTCTTAACAGTTTCGCTTTTACAGCGCAGGTTGTTGCTTTCACCGAGACCTGGTTAAAACGTGACAATTTTAACGCTGAGCTTTTTTCAAGTAACTACGTCGTTTACCGGCGTGATCGTATATCTAGAGCAGGCGGTGTTCCTATTGCTGTGGACTCAAGTCTTTCATCCGAGTTGCTGTTGTCGGACAACGCATTTGATATTGAGTTTATAGCAGTAAAGATTTCAATGCGATGTTTTAACTTATATATTTGTTGCTCATATATTCCGCCCCGGTCTGATATGTATGTTTACAATTGCCATAATTTAGCTATTCGAAACTTGTACTCTCAGTTGCGAGACAAAGATCGTTTAGTCGTTCTTGGTGATTTCAACTTACCCTCGGTAAATTGGATTAGCTTGAGCGACTCAAACACTTTGACTCCCACCTGTCAGCATGATTTCGTTAAGACTATTTTAGATACATCTCTCGTACAGATCAACAATGTTTTAAATTGTAAAAACAAGATTCTTGACCTGGTATTTGTGGATGAATCAGTGGGTATTGCTCTCAATCGTATTTCTCCTTTATCTTTTCCAGAAGATCCCTTACATCCTACGCTTGAAATAGAAATTGATATTATTCAGCCTCCTATGGAGCTGTGCTTTACAAAATTAAAATCTCGATCCCGCTCAAGATGTTTTTATAAGGCGGACTTCATAAAACTCAACGAATTGATTGCTACTCATGACTGGTCAGATCTTTATTCGAGTAAGGACGTCAGCTCAGCGACTTCATTATTTTACGGTATTCTTGATGGCTTCTTTGAAAGCTGTGTCCCCCTTCGATGTGTTAGTGCTGGAACAAGTAAACCACCTTGGTTCACAAGACAACTTATTAGACTCAATAATGTTAAATCTAGGCTTTATAAACGTTTCAAGAGATCAGGATCGTCTGCCTATTTTTCTAAATATTCGGTTGCTCGTTGCAACTTTCATTGTCTAAACCAACAATGTTATAAATTGTACTTAAGCAGTTGTAAATTTCAATTTTTCAACAATCCGAAAAGATTTTACAGTTTTGTTAATTCCAAGAGGAAAACATCTGGTTTTCCAGCTACTTTTTCTTTTGGTTGCAAGAATGCTAGTTCTGATAATGATATTGCGGAATTATTTGCAGAATTCTTCAGGTCGACCTACTCATCTAAACGTTTTCAACCCGGTCAACACTCCTACAACTTGGAAAGTTTTAATTGCATTCCTAATCCAGTAATTGATAAGAATACTGTTCTTCAGAGCCTTCTCGGTTTGAAACCGATTTTTTCTCCGGGTCCAGATGGCGTTCCTAGTTGTGTACTCAAATACTGTGCAGTTAACTTATCTGAGCCGATACATAAATTATTCCAATTATCTGTGGAATCTGCCACTTTTCCATTGATTTGGAAGAAATCATTTATTATACCTTTACACAAAAAAGGTAGTAGGTCTAGTATCGAGAACTATAGAGGTATAGCTAAGCTTTCAGCTATTCCCAAAACATTTGAGCGAATAATTACATGTCAACTTCAACACATGTGTAGCTCCATATTATCGCCCTGCCAGCATGGGTTTGTGCCGCGTAGATCAACTACTACCAACTTGCTAGAGTTTACTTCTTTTGTAATGGATGGATTTTTAAACAATAGGCAAACGGATGTGATCTATACCGACTTCAGTAAAGCGTTTGACTCTGTCAATCATGAGCTTTTAGTTTACAAACTTGATTTACTTGGATTTCCAAAGCATTTGCTTGTATGGCTCGAAAGCTATCTCGCGAATCGGACTCAACAAGTTTTGTTTAAAAACAGCTTTTCTAGGTTGTTTGATGTAACGTCTGGTGTGCCTCAGGGTAGTCATTTGGGTCCGTTACTTTTTACCTTGTTTATAAATGACTTACCACAAACTCTCATACATTCCCGAACTCTTATGTATGCAGATGATGTTAAACTTTGTTACTCATACTTGCCTTCGGAGTCTTGCCGTGTGGAGTTTCTTCAGGTAGACTTGGACTCATTTCAA
Source organism: Eurosta solidaginis (assembly GCF_040869045.1). NCBI lineage: Eukaryota > Metazoa > Arthropoda > Insecta > Diptera > Tephritidae > Eurosta > Eurosta solidaginis. Next base: position 19,532 of record NW_027137207.1, read on the forward strand.
TGTTGGTGTACTGCAAATTTACTAGTTTTGAATTGCTCGAAGTGTAAACTAATGACATTTCACCGAGTGAAGCCAAGTTTGAGATCGTATACGTTAAACAGCACGCCTTTGGAGCGTATATCTGTCGTAAGTGATCTAGGCGTTCTTTTTGATCCTAAACTGACTTTTAATACGCATATCTCATCAATGGTAAGCAAAGCAACGGGTATACTCGGTTTTGTGAAGCGATGGGCTAAGGAGTTTAATGATCCGTATCTGACTAAGACCCTCTACACATCGTTGGTACGACCAATCTTAGAGTATTGTTCGTGTGTCTGGTGCCCAGGGTATTAAAACTTTATAAAGCGTATTGAGTCAGTACAGAAGCAATTCATTATATTTGCACTACGTGGTCTTAACTGGGATTCTAGTGTGCATTTGCCACCATATAGAAATAGGCTTCTCCTTATAAATCTGCCAACTTTAGAAAATCGAAGAACTTTACCCGGGGTAATGTTCATTCACAAGCTCATTATGGGCGAGATCGACTCATCTGATCTTGTTAGTCGACTAAATTTTGCTGTTCCTGGTAGAACGTCCAGGCACTTTGTGCCTTTTTATTTACCACTTTGCCGGCAAAATTTTGCCAAAAATAATCCACTGCGAAGTTGGTGTTCGCACTACAACAACTTGTATAACTGCATCAGTTTTGAATGTTCGTTTTCCGAGTTGCATAATTCAATACTGTCACGTCTGGCCTGATATTTTGTACTTTCTTTCCTATGTATGGTTGAATTTAAATATTTTTAATTATAACATTAATTTTATGTTTTATATATCTTAGTAGTCGACCGCATTGTGTCTGTGTCGACTTTAATCCAAATAAATTTAATTAAATTAAATTAAAAATACCACCATATATATACTATATATACCACCATATATATACTATATATACCACCATATATATACGATCTGTATGATTTTTTCAGACAACAATATATGCTATATACGTAAGCATTCGTTGAAATTTGAAGCCTCTAGCTCTTAAAATATGGCAGAAATTACGAAAAGTTTCTTATCTGAAAAATCGGTTGTGGGGGATATATACTATATATACGACCGATCTCATCAATTTTTTCAGGCAACAATATGTGCAATATACGAAAGTATATGGTGAAGTTTGAAGCTTCAGTCTGTTAAATTGAGTAAGATATTACAAAAATTCTCTTTTTCTGAAAAATCGGTTGTATGGAGGATATATGCTATAGTGATCCGATCCGGCCGGTTCCGACAAATGTCTAATCGGACACCCAAATACACCCGCTCACCAAATCTTATCAATATATCTCAAAAATTGAGGGACTAGTTTGCATACAAACCGACAGACGGACATACGGACATGGCTAAATCAACTCAGCTCTTCAACCTGATTATTTCGGTATACTTAATTGTGGGTCTATCTACTTTCCTTTAAGGACTTACAATTTTGGGTTTCGTGATGAAATTAATATACCATTTAATTTTCATGAAAGGTATAAAAATAGGTAGGTACTTTGTGTGAGGATGCAAAGCTTCACGTTTTTTGTGGTCTGCATGTAAAAACTGTGACTACGAATCACGTATTTCAAAAATATATGAAGTAAACGTAACTATTTGATGAAATTTGATGAATTTTGAAGCTTCTCTCCGTAAATAAGGGGTAAAAATGACAGTTTATATGAAGTATATAATATATATACCACCGATCTCTATGATTTTTTCAGACAAAAATATATGCTATATACGTAAGCAATTTTTTCAGGCAACAATATGTGCAATATACGAAAGTATATGGTGAAGTTTGAAGCTTCAATCTGTTAAATTGAGTAAGATATTACAAAAATCCTCTTTTTCTGGAAAATCGGTTGTATGGAGGATATATGCTATAGTGGTCCGATTCGGCCGGTTCCGACAAGTGTCTAATCGGACACCCAAATACACCCGCTCACCAAATTTTATAAAGATATCTCAAAAATTGAGGGACTAGTTTGCATACAAACAGGCAGACGGACAGACGGACATGGCTAAATCAACTCAGCTCTTCAACCTGATTATTTCAGTATACTTAATGGTGGGTCTATCTATTTTCCTTTAAGGACTTACAATTTTGGGTTTCGTGACGAAATTAATATACCATTTCATTTTCATGAAAGGTATAAAAATACAAACAATCTTGTAAAACAAATATTTGTGATTAAGCTAACAATTACTAGCACACTAACACTAATAACATATTTGCAGATTCCCACTGCTGGCATCAGCCATCAGCGCCCTCCATATATTTCATTATAAAACGCCAATCGTAACTATTCAAAACGGGAATGAGTGGATCATTGGTGGATCTTTCAAGCTGGTTCACGTTATTAATCTACAGCAATATGTTACAATTATGACGCAAATGGGAAATTTGGCAAACCGTTTAATGAAGAGCTCTGACGACCAGATTTTAGCGCATCTCTACATCAACCAAACATTGGAACGACTTGAAGAACTTACGGGTAGCACAGGTAAAGCAAGGGTCACCCGCTCTATAGACTGGACAGGCTCAGCATGGAAATGGTTAGCAGGGTCTTCAGATGCAACCCACTGGATGAAAAAATCATATAGATCGGTTGTATATATAGTATATATCTCATACAACGGTTTGTTCAGATAAGAAACTTTTCGCAATTTCTACCCCATTTTAACAGCTATAAGCTTCAAATTTCACCGTTGCTTACGTATATAGTATATATTGTTGTGTCAAAAAATCATAGAAATCGGTGATATATATAATATATATATGATGGTATATATAGTATATATATATTTTTTTTTGCGATTTCGGCCCCATTTTAACAGATAGAAGCTTCAAATTTCACTAAATTCTTACGTGTATAGCATATATTGATGTCTGAAAAAATCATTGAGATCGGTGGTATACATAGTATATATCTCATACAACCGATTGTTCAGATAAGAAACTTTGCGCAATTTCTGCCCCGTTTTAACAGCCAGAAGCTTCAAATTTCACCAAATGCTTACGTATATAGCATATATTGTTGTCTGAAAAAATCATAGAGATCGGTGGTATATATATTATATACTTCATATAAAATGTCCATTTTTCCCCTTTTTTACTGCTAGAAGCTTCAAAATTCATCAAATTTTATCAAATAGTTACGTTTACGTAATATATTTTTGAAATACGTGATTCGTAGTCATAGTTTTTACATGCAGACCACAAAAAACGTGAAGCTTTGCATCCTCACACAAAGTACCTACCTCTTTTTATACCTTTCATGAAAATGAAATGGTATATTAATTTCGTCACGAAACCCAAAATTGTAAGTCCTTAAAGGAAAATAGATAGACCCACCATTAAGTGTACCGAAATAATCAGGATGAAGAGCTGAGTTGATTTAGCCATGTCCGTCTGTCCGTCTGTCTGTTTGTATGCAAACTAGTCGCTCAATTTTTGAGATATCTTGATAAAATTTGATAAGCGGGTGTATTTGGGTGTCCGATTAGACATTTGTCGGAACCGGCCGGGTCGAACCACTATAGCATATATCCTCCATACAACCGATTTTTCAGAAAAAGAGGATTTTTGTCATATCTTACTTAATTTAACAGATTGAAGCTTCAAAATTCACCATATAATTTCGTATATTGTACATATTGTTTCCTGAAAAAATTTATGAGATCGATTGTATAAATAGTATATATCCCCCACAAGCGATTGTTCAGATAAGAAACTTTTGGTAATTACTGCCCTATTTTAAGAGCTAGAGGCTTCAAATTTCAACGAATGCTTACGCATATAGCACATATTGTTGTCTGAAAAAATCATAAAGATCGGTGGTATATATAGTATATATATGGTGTTATATATAGTATATATATATAGTATATATATATATATATTTTCGCAATTTTAGCCCCATTTTAACAGCTAGAAACTTCAAATTTCACCGAATGCCTATGCATATAGCATATATTGTTGTCTGAAAAAATCATAGCGATCGGTTGTATATATAGTATATATCTCATACAACCGATTGTTCAGATAAGAAACTTTTCGCAGTTTCTACCACATTCTATCAGGTATAAGCTTCAAATTTCACCGGTTGCTTACGTATATAGTATATATTGTTGTGTCAAAAAAATCATAGAGATCGGTGATATATATAATATATATATGATGGTATATATAGTATATATATATTGTATATATATTTTTTTGTTTGCGATTTTGGCCCCATTTTAACAGCTAGAAGCTTCAAATTTCACCAAATGCTTAGGTATATAGCATATATTGTTGTCTGAAAAAATCATAGAGATCGGTGGTATATATATTATATACTTCATATAAACTATTACTTTTGCCCCTTTTTTACGGCTAGAAGCTTCAAAATTCATCAAATTTCATAAAATAGTTACGTCTACAGCTCCTCTGCTGTAGTTACCGGGAATACCTGCTCGGACGGCAATGCTGCAGCGGTGGGGATCTTGAGAGCGGTGACGGTGGCGAATGGATGGCGGCGATGTGGTGGCTTATGAGAGCTGAGGGGAATCTTTAAGTGGGCAGTATCACGAAACCGCAAGTAAAATTGTCGGTATGGAGCACTGAAGAATGTTCACGACTTCCAGAGCACTTTCTTAAATTTCGAAACACAACTACTTTTCATTTAGTTCACAATGGGTTTTTTATTAAAAAATTTCGCTTTTCGGCACACCGAGCTGATTTGCACACAAAAAAATACGGAAAAAGTAAACTACTTTATTCGTGTGAAAAAGATATAATGAAAAATGTCAACATGATTGACAGCTGATGCTCGTTCAGGCGAGCGAGTAGCGCACGCGTTGCCAACCACGTATTGAATGTGTTGGGTGTGTTACAGTGGTATGGCGATTAAAAATAAAATTCAAAGGGTACAATTCAATAAAAGGTGCGTGCGCTAATCGCTCGCTTGAACATCTTGCCCCGCCTAGACGCGTTAGCCGGTTAATGTCAATCTGAGCTGCTCCAGCGCTCTGATGGCCTCGTTCATGAGGATATTTGCCACCTTGCCTCGGTGTGAAGCCGTCTGAAGGCCTGCTGCTGAGCACCGAACGGTCCGTGCTTTTGGGATCGTGACTGTGGTTGGATTGTAACGACTGTTGACGGCTTGTTGTTGTGGGCGTTGGCGGCGGCGGCGAGAGTTAGAGCGCGGTGCCGGTGTCGGGGGCACTTGAGCCGTTGGTGCGGCGTGGCTCGATGGTGTTGGTGTTGGTGGGGCCCGGTGGAGCATGGTGTGGTGTGGCAGTGCACAAATTCGGCACATAATGGGCGACGTACACTCACTCGTCGCGTGTGATAGCGCCAGACAATTGGTACAATACCCATGGGCTCGTGCCAGGAGATACCGCTGCGACGGCTGCATGCCCCGAAAGAGTGGGCAAGTACGTAGCGCATGATGGCGAGCGCATACACGACATTGCATGAAGTTATTGTTGGAGTTGTTGTTTTGGCGCTCGGCGTGATTGCTAGCCACCACCACTTGAGAGCGTATCGACGTTCTTGGCCTTGGAGTTGGTGTTACATCCATGTTCGCCTGAAACGAGTCGTATTCATATGATTTTAGTGCGGGGTATATTGATGATTGTAACTATGAGATGGAGCGGGATTTTAATTGTTGTTTTTGAGATTAGGCGGATACGGTGATTTGCCGGGATAAGTCCTTAGGACTCAGCGGTCTTGTGAGTGGGGTGGTAACGAAAATCTACACGGTCGCTTGGGGGCTGGGCGGACTATCCGCCGGGGGCAGAACACATAATTTTACTATCGGCCGTGTGAGAATGCCGGATTGGGTGCGCACCTCGACGACACGAATGTGGCCATCCGGGCCGGGGCGTGCTCGTTCGATGCGTCCGAGGCGCCATTCGGTTGGAGGAAGTGTATCGTCCTTGATGAGGACACACTCACCGACTTTTGGCTCAATGCGAGTGTCTTTCCAACGATATCGTTTATGGAGGTCCTTGAGGTAGTCCTCCTTCCATCGTCGACTGAACTGGTGATGGATAACCTTGACCTTTTCCCATCGGTTGAGCAGAGATAGGTTCTCATGGTCAGGTTCAGGAATCGCTAGTAAAGGGGTTCCCCTAAGGAAATGTCCGGGGGTGAGCGCGGTAAAGTCAGAGGGATCCTGAGATAGCGGGGAGATGGGGCGTGAATTTAACACGGCCTCTATTCGTATTAGCAGGGTGGTAAATTCCTCGAAAGTGAATTTGTCAGATCCGACTGACTTCTCCCATAAGCCGCCCATATGAGGAGCGCTGGGGGGTATAAACTTCCATTTTATGCCTTGAGCGGCGTATTTTTTGACGACTTCTTGGGATACTTCGCTGGAGAAGGTCACAAATTCCTTTTCCGTAGCTCGTTTGGCACCTACAAAGGTTGTGCCATTATCGCTCATCATAGTTGCGGGATAGCCTCGACGTCCAACAAAACGGGCAAACGCAGCCAGAAAGGCCTCAGAGGTGAGATTTGAGCACAGCTCAAGGTGTACCGCTTTTGTCGTGAAGCAAACAAAAACGGCCACGTAACCTTTCACGAGGGTAGGCGATCTTAGCATGGATGCTTTTATCAAAAAAGGGCCAGCAAAATCAACACCCGTTGTGGTGAAGGGGGGAGCGAAAGTGCATCGTGCGGGTGGCAAGGCTGCCATTATTTGGGAGCGCATTTGCTGCTTGTGGACGGTGCATGTTTTACATTGAAAAATGCATTTTTTGATGAGTGGCTTGAGCCGAGGAATGTAAAATTCTTGTCTAATCGTTTGCTGCATGAGACGGACTTCGGCGTGCAAGAAAAGTTCATGCAGGAAGCGTAGGAAAAGCGCAGCATATCGGGATTTTTCCGGGATAATAATAGGGTGGCTTTCGTTGAAGGTTAGGGTTGAGTCAACTAGGCGACCGCGAACTCGGAGCAATCCATATTCATCCAAATATGGATTAAGGGTGAGAAGGGGGCTCCGTTTGTCTATAGGTTTCGAGGCTAACAACGAGGCATTTTCCTTGGGAAAATATCGCGACTGAGTTAAGGCGATTAGCTTGAGTTTCGTGTTTCGGAAGTCGTCGTGTGTGAGGGTTATCGGAAAAGTTGGTATGTGGCCCGCGCGGGTTTTAAGGGTGCGTATGAAGTGCAACACGTGAGTTAAAACTCTCAGGGCACGCGGAAACGAGGAAAAGCGATCCAGAATGTCGGGTTCTTCTTCGCTGGCATGTAATGCTTCGATTCGGCGGACTTCGGGTGGACTTACGGAGGGGCGGCGCAAGTCTTTGGGCCATGATTCCGGGGGACTGATGAGCCAATCTGGGCCTTTCCACCACAGGCAGGAAGTTGCCAAATCGAGAGGTTTGCATCCTCTTGTGCCCATGTCGGCGGGGTTTTCGGAACTGCGTACATGTCGCCAAGTGGCGTTTCCAACCAGATCGATTATTTGCGCGGTTCGATTTGCTACGAAGGATCTCCATGTATAGGGGGGCTTTTCGAGCCATGCGAGCACTATTTCGGAGTCCGACCACAGCGTCAAGGTAGGCGGACTGAGATTGAGTTGGGATTGAACGACGGAGACTAGTTTCGCTAGGAGCAGAGCTCCACACAATTCCAGCAGTGGCAAGCTAGTGGATTTTAGGGGTGCCACTTTGCTTTTAGAGACTAGGAGATGAGAAGTTGTGTTTTGTCCTACCGTCGTTCGGACATAAATGCTGGCGCAATAAGCTTTCTCAGACGCGTCGCAAAAGCCATGCAGGTCCGTGGGTTGGTCAGGGGAGTAATTGACCCAACGAGGAATTTGAATCCCTGTTATGGCGTGGAGGTTATGTGCGAACTGCGTCCACTTTGCGAGGCGGAGGGGTTTCACCTGTTCGTCCCAGTCAGTTCCATCAAGCCACAGCTCTTGCAAGAGAATTTTGGCTTGGATCATTATTGGCGTTAGCCATCCTGCGGGGTCGAAAAGTTTTGCGACGGAAGAGAGAATTTGTCGCTTTGTGCTCGCGGTGCTTACTGGGATGGATTCAACGGTGTACGAAAATGAGTCCTTTATGGCATTCCATTGAATCCCGAGCATTTTCGTCGTACTTGCTTTTTCGAATTCGAGAAACTGGGAATCCAGCAAGTCTGCTGTGGGAATAGCTTCAATTATTTCAGGATGGTTTGCCGTGATTTTCCTAAGGGGGAAGCCTGCTGACGTAAGGGCTTGCCTGACTTGCGAGAGGGACTCTGCAGCTGAGAGGATGGAGTGCCCGCCAGAAAGTATGTCGTCTACATATGTCTCGTCTTTTAATATCTTAGATGCTTTAGGGATGGTCTTATTGACGTCTTTAGAGAGCTCGTGCAAGGTACGTATTGCCAGATAGGGAGCGCAATTAAGACCGAATGTGACGGTTTTAAGCTTAAAATCTTGAATTGGACCATTGGGGGCTGAGCGAAAAATAATTTTTTGGTACTCTTGGTCCTCCTCATGTAAGAGAATTTGGCGGTACATTTTTTTTACATCGCCGTTGAAAACAAATTGGTACGTGCGCCACTTGAGTATTAATAGCATCAAATCGGGTTGTAGGGTGGGACCGGTATAGAGAACATCATTCAGAGAATTACCGGAAGTTGATTTCTTTGATCCATTAAAGACCACACGTACCTTGGTAGTTCTTTTTTCGGGCTTTATAACCGCGTGATGGGGTAGGTAGAACGACAAGTATTTGTTGTCCGAGCATTTTTCGTAGGAAGTGGTTTCTTCCATATGACCTAGGGTGAGATATTCTAATAAGACTTGGTCATATTGGGATTTAAGTTCTCCTTTTTTGAGAAGATTTCTCTCCATGCTAAGAAATTGCTGGAGAGCTGAGGTTTGGGATCTACCTAAGGCTACCTGTTTTGGGAAACTTCGTCTAAAGGGGAGTCGCACTACATAGCGACCGTCATCTCTGCGAGTGGTGGTGGACTGATACAATTCTTCGCAAATAGTGTCTTCAACATTAAGACACTTGGGGGTGGATACTTCTTCCAGTTCCCAGAATTTCCTGAGCTGCGAATCGAGGGAGTTCGATATTTCCTCCACCTGGGTTGAGAATGAAACTACCTCGCTAGGGACTTGACAATTAAGGATCCACCCAAATATGGTGTTTTGCGCTAGTAAGTTCGGGGAGATTTTCTCAACACCTTCTAGCATTATCTGCGGGATAAGGTCACTGCCAATGACTAAGTCAATCTGGGATGGGGAGTGGCAGTTTGCATCTGCGAGGGTTAGATGCGCCCATTTTTCATGCTGTGCTAGGGTGGGATTGAATTTGAGTAACACCTTGGTTAACAGGGGTAGGACAATAGCTTGTGCTTGGATTCTTGTGATTAAATCGTTCGAGACTAGAGTTAGAAAGCATAGTTTGTTCGATGTTTGAACTACTCTTCCACCCATGCCTGATATTTCGAAATTAGATGCTCGGCATGGTAGACGCAGTTTTATTTGAGCTTTGAAGGAGATAAAGCTCCGTTCTGACCCTTGGTCAATTAGGGCTCTGAGTTTGAAGAGTTCACCTCGGTGTTCTACAGAGACGATTGCCGTCGGGAGTAGTACTTTACTTTCATTGTCCGAGTAGAAAGATTGTACGTGGGCATTTTTTGAACACGTGGGTTGATCGCGGTTGTCTTCCGGAGAGTGGGGAGTTGGGTGACTGACATCAGGGGGGGTGGTAGTTGCTACTTGGGCTGTGGCTTTATGCATTCTGGGTGTTGATGATGTGCTAGAGGACGCATCATCATGGAGAGCTGAGTTGTGACGTTGTCGGCAGTGCACACACTTGAATGTGCTTTTGCAATCCCTTAGAACGTGGGATTGGGATAAGCAGTTAAAGCACATGTGATTATCTCTCACGAACTTGTTCCGATCATGAACTGGCATTCTAGCGAATTTTGCACAGCTGTACAGGGGGTGCTCAGAGGTTTTGCAATATGCGCATTTGTACATTGTGCGGTGTTCTGTAGCATGGGACTGAATCCTCGGATTGGATTTTTCGTGATTGCTGCCCCTGAATGCATAATTATTTTGTTTAGAGTAGCTTGTGCTGGCGGGGGCCGATGTGAGTTTAGAGGGGCGCCATTGGTCTACTCTTTCTACCACCTCATAGCGAGTAGTCAGAAATTGGTTCATTTGGGACCAGTTGGGGAGATCTTTCCTGGAGGTTAGAGACTGTTCCCACAGGGTTACCGTGTTCTCCGGGAGTTTAGAGGTGACCAGATAAATGAGGATTGGATCCCAACTTTCTGTTGAAACTTGCTGGGTGGCGAGAATTTGGAGGCAATTATTCACGGATGATTGCAATTTCTGTATATCCTCGCTATTTTCAATGGGAATTGGTTTTAAATTCATAAGGGTTTTTATTTGGTTGTCGACCAAAACCCTGCGATTTTCATATCGCGACCTTAGGGCTTCCCACGCCAGTTCAAAGTTGGCATCACTGAGTGGGAACTGTTTGACTATTTCGCCGGCTTTGTCTTGTGTTTTATACCGGAGGTGGTATAATTTCTGGGCTTTTGTGAGTTTTGGGTGGTTAATATAGACCGCCGTGAACATGTCACGAAATGACGGCCATTGTTCATAACCCCCATAAAATACTTCTGTATCACAAGGCGGGATTTTTAAGCCGAAACCTGTTCCATCTCTGGGAAGTGATGCAGTGGGGGCGGCTATGGGAGTGTTTGCTTGTTGGAGTAACATAAGTTGGTCCCCTATCTGGGCTTTCGTGTCCTCATACATAATTAGACATGACTGGTATTTATTAAACGCGACCGGTTTGAAGTCATCTGGGAGATCTAGGTCATCTGTATCTAATATCGCGTCATGGGAGGTTTGGACCCGGTTCCAAAACCTATCAATATTGGTGTCTTTAATTTTCAGTGACGATTCCGTATTTTCGTTAATAGGGGTGGACCTGAATCGAGCACAGTAGTCCGTGAAATTATCCGTTTCCGAGATGAATTTGTTTGCCGTGAACATTTGCTTATTTTTTTTTTGTGGTTAGGCGCGTTTGGCGTTGATCTTTGGCGCTGCCTTGGGATTTCTCGTCGTCACTCATTGTGGGGCTTTTTGATTGGCTTCTTTGAGGGACACCTAACATAAGGTGAACAAGCGAGGGAGAGAGCCTGAGAGTGAGGGAGAGAGCCTGAGAGAGAGAGAGTGAGTTGACGACTTAAAGAACGATTTATCACCGTAATGCAAATTTCACGACAAGAGAAATAAACTTTTTGACCTTTTGAAATTATCTTTAATAACGCGAACCGTGAATTCGTACCACTGTACCCGCTTGAGAGAGCAACAAAATTAAAATTGTATCACCGTACCGCACTTTTATAAACGTGTGTATATATGAGTATATATGCGTATATATGAGTGAAAAAATAAAAATTTTTATTTTTTTTTCCAAAGGGATATATAATTGTTATATATTTGAGGGATTTGTAATATTTGTGAGTATTTGAGAAGTTGAAAACGCTAGTTAAAGAAATTTGAAAAAGTGAGTGTTTTATAAATTTATTTTGGGTCCCTGTCTACCAATTAATTATTCCATATGCACATACATACATACGAATGAGAAACCGATAAGTATATTGGAAATGCACTGTTTTTCGGGTTGAACTGCCTTTCCTTTTTGCAATACGGGACTTATATATGTATTTAAGAAATATTAAAATTTATGATTGCAAAAAATTATTGGGAATAAATATGTATGTATTTATGAATCCTATTGGGAAATCCACAAATATCAAATTTTAATTAATAATGGGGAATATTAATTATTTCAGCGGGGATTACTACTTAGATTTGTGGATTATTATTTTAATAATTTAATTTTGTATGTATGAAGGGTAGAGGCAGAGAGGGGGCCAGTTAATCTTAATTTCTTTAATGCGTTTTATCCTCTGAGGGCAAATGAATAATTGTATACAATATTCAAATTGAGAAAACTCCACAAATATTATCTTTTTAATTAGTTCGGGGCGTGAGTTGGGAATAAGAAATTTGATTTCTACTCACGATTTTTGGGATACTTTCTCTTTTAATTTTCCAACGCTGGGTCCAAAAATGGCGACGAAGGACCAAATCTACAGCTCCTCTGCTGTAGTTACCGGGAATACCTGCTCGGACGGCAATGCTGCAGCGGTGGGGATCTTGAGAGCGGTGACGGTGGCGAATGGATGGCGGCGATGTGGTGGCTTATGAGAGCTGAAGGGAATCTTTAAGTGGGCAGTATCACGAAACCGCAAGTAAAATTGTCGGTATGGAGCACTGAAGAATGTTCACGACTTCCAGAGCACTTTCTTAAATTTCGAAACACAACTACTTTTCATTTAGTTCACAATGGGGTTTTTATTAAAAAATTTCGCTTTTCGGCACACCGAGCTGATTTGCACACAAAAATATACGGAAAAAGTAAACTACTTTATTCGTGTGAAAAAGATATAATGAAAAATGTCAACATGATTGACAGCTGATGCTCGTTCAGGCGAGCGAGTAGCGCACGCGTTGCCAACCACGTATTGAATGTGTTGGGTGTGTTACAGTGGTATGGCGATTAAAAATAAAATTCAAAGGGTACAATTCAATAAAAGGTGCGTGCGCTAATCGCTCGCTTATGTCATATATTTTTGAAATACGTGATTCGTAGTCATAGTTTTTACATGCAGACCAAAAAAAACATGAAGCTTTGCATCCTCACACAAAGTACCTACCTATTTTTTATTTTATATTTATCTTAAAAATCGTTTAGATATGTTCAAATTTCTCCAAATGCTTACGTGTATAGTATATATTGTTGTCTGAAAAAATCATAGAGACCGGTTGCTCGGCCTGAGTGCGTCGTAAACCGGCAGTGGGTAGGCGCACAAGGGTCGATCTCGCTCAATGGATGATGCACTCAGAAGGAAATAAAGAAGAACACGGGAGGAGTTTCCTCGTTATAAAAATGCACTTTATTGGGTAGAGGTAAAATAAACTTGTTACAATATTACCTGAATATGCTGGAACACAGTGGAGATCGCTGGCGGCAGATGTTAGCTGGTTGGCTGTTGAAATCAAAGAGGCCGGTTGTATAGCAAGCTACAACCGTTGACCCGCAAAATCCTCCGTTCCGGAGGGGAAAGGCACCCACACATCAACCCCGACATGCATATGCATGAGTGCTGACAAAAAGCACACATACACGCGCATGTACATGCATGCACATGCATGAGGGTGATGGTGTGGGTGGTTTTAAATTAATTCGAGTATCGAGTATTTATTTGCAGAGTTGCATTGGGGGGGGTCGCAATCAGATGCGGAAAAGTTAGGCATCCTGCCTAAACATGCCGGCCCCCCTTGCGATACGCAACATCGTTTTTCGCCAATGACCTCCGCTGAAACGAGAAAAATTATTATAAGACTTACACACTAAACTTAATCTAAATGAAGAGTTCGTCTGCGACGCAACATGGCCGGGAATCCCTTTCGACTTGCTTAGCATGCCACCTGAGCTAAGATGAAAGAATTAGCGGTTATGAACAGTGAAGTGAATATTTCTTGCCATTGAATTGTACATAATTCTTAAATATAGAAATTCAGAATGTAAGATGTGAATTGTCGATGGCCAGTAAGGCTGGACGAAGAGGCCGAGGTCTCCATTCCAGAGTGGCACCATTGTTTGTTATTCTTTGGTTTTTTTTTTTTTTTGGTCCGGATGGAGAGGCTGAGGTCTCCATTCCAGATTTGCGGTTTTTTTTTTTGTTGGTTGGACGAAGAGGCAGAGGTCTCCGTTCCAGACTCGAGGGTTTTGAGGTTTTTCTGGGCTGGACGAAGAGGCCGAGGTCTCCGTTCCAGCGTATAACGTGTCGTGTCGCTCTCAGGGCGACTGTGGCATTTTTATGGATGTACCAGGGCGAGTGGCCGTGAGGTTGGTTGGGTGATGCGCGTTTTCGCTGCAGCGCATGCATTTCGTCAGTTGTGTATTATATTATTACCCTACAAAACACCTGGTCACAAACCCTACCCACGCCCATGCAAATGTGACTACGAAGATAACCCATCACCGTAAGATGACTAGTCAAATGACGTGGAGTGACGAGAGCGTTTTTTGCAAAGTATTTAGTGCTGTGATTTCGAGCAGCTTATGTGTTTCAACAAAAAACCAGCAGTGTGTGGGAGGTTGGAGCGGACGTGATTCCACGCCACCCGCGCAAAATTACTTGTTTTCGTGATACGCGTGGTGTTTTATTAACAAACCTACGTGAAAATATATGAATAAACCGAGTTTAAAACGAACCGTAGAGGCTAACGACGGTATTGATTTAATTTTGTGCGACAGCTCACGACGAATAGCGAACATCGCAATTAAATTGGAAAATGTACCAACTGCCGGTGCTTACATGCAGATTGGCGATGCGTTCTTCACGACGCGTTCTATCTGCACGTATCATTATTAGATTGCATGCAGCCCTGTCGTGTATTTATTGGTTCGCTGACAGCTGGTATGGTGAATTTGTGGTGTGCGAGTAGCTATGATTTTGATGTCACCAAAGGAATTTTACCACCAAAGTGTACCACCAAACGTGTATTTCAGCTTCTTAAAAGAATTTTACCATCAAAGTGTATATAGAAGATTTTGTGTGGATGTGGACTGTATATAGGCGCTCTGTTCTAATTCCTGGTGAGAAGGACCAAATGCTCGGCCTGAGTGCGTCGTAAACCGGCAGTGGGTAGGCGCACAAGGGTCGATCTCGCTCAATGGATGATGCACTCAGAAGGAAATAAAGAAGAACACGGGAGGAGTTTCCTCGTTATAAAAATGCACTTTATTGGGTAGAGGTAAAATAAACTTGTTACAATATTACCTGAATATGCTGGAACACAGTGGAGATCGCTGGCGGCAGATGTTAGCTGGTTGGCTGTTGAAATCAAAGAGGCCGGTTGTATAGCAAGCTACAACCGTTGACCCGCAAAATCCTCCGTTCCGGAGGGGAAAGGCACCCACACATCAACCCCGACATGCATATGCATGAGTGCTGACAAAAAGCACACATACACGCGCATGTACATGCATGCACATGCATGAGGGTGATGGTGTGGGTGGTTATAAATTAATTCGAGTATCGAGTATCGATTTGCAGAGTTGCATTGGGGGGGGTCGCAATCAGATGCGGAAAAGTTAGGCATCCTGCCTAAACACCGGTGGTATATATAGTATATGTTAGAACATACCTATTAAAGACCCTATATTAGCAACTCAACTACATAACCGTTCTTTTCCAAATCTTCTGTCATTTGTGCCGCTATATCAGGCCACCTAATATTCACTTATTATGTACATAAGGTTTTATCTATCATACATTACATTAAACGTGCTTAAACTAAACGGCCGTGTGTTTTATTTCCTCGGAACCTTTTTTCTCTTAATATTGGTTATGGGCCCAGAGTAAGGCTCCATCATAAAATACACGTTGTGCAAAAAATAAATAATTAGTTTAAATATATGTGAATATCGTTGGTCGATAAAATGGCGAGTGCAATATCGCAAGTTGATAAATTGAATGGCGAAAATTATGCAGTTTGGTCCGTCCAAATGAAAAGTCCTTTGGTGACATTAGACTTATGGTACGTCATTGAAAATTTAAGTAGCAGCACAGCAACAACAGAACACAAAGCAGCTTGGTCGGCGGATGATAAAAAGGCGCTGGCGACAATAATACTTTGCGTGACACCATCAGAGTTGTTACATCTGAAATCGTGTGTGGCAGCGAAAGGTGCGTGGCTGAAGTTATCCGAAACTTATCGAGCGAAAGGGCCAGCACGAAAAGTGAATCTATTTAAGAAGTTGGTTCGATTTCAATTTGAGCGCAATCAAAGTTACGGCAGTCAAGTAAATAAATTTTGCTTAATAGCAGAAAGCTTGAAAGAAATAGACGTTTCAATTCCCGATGACATCCTCAGCATAATGCTACTTTGCAGCCTTCCGGATGATATGGAGAATTTCGTCGTCGCCATCGAAAGTCGTGATCAATTACCCAAGGTGGACAATTTAAAAATGAAAATCTTCGAAGAAGAAGAACGGCGTAAAGAAAGGTTAGTGAAAGTGAGCAAGTGGTGTACGCAGTAGACGACAAGAAAAACAAGCGCCAGTCAAAGCGGAAGCCGTGGGATAAAAGGAACAATAACAACATAAAGTGCTATGGATGTGGTAAGCGAGGGCACGTGCGATCACAGTGCAAAAGTACATCAGCAAATACGGAAGTAGTGTTCGGCTCATATGGCAGCAACTCAACAGGCAATACCAAGGAGTGGATTCTTGACAGTGGAGCATCGTCGCATATATGCAACAACAAAAGTGAATTTTCGTTGTACAGAGAGCATTCTCGGAAGGTAATATTAGCATCTGGAGAAAGCGTTTTAGCAAAAGGTATAGGTAATGTGCATATTAAATCAGCTCATGCTGACATTATACTAACCGAAGTACTCTTTGTGCCTGAGTTAAAATCTAATTTTTTGTCTGTGAACACTGAGAACAAAGCTTGTGCTTATACAAAATGCGGTAATTTGATTTTTTTAGCTGAGAAGCGCTATGGTATATTTGTTGCTAAATTTATACAAAAACAATATGCGTATATGAGTTGTGAGAAACCCAATGATCTTGATTTATGGCATCGACGATATGGTCATTTGAATGCGCGTGACTTATATGCATTGTCCAGTAAAGAAATGGTTCGCGGGTTAGATGTTAAAATGCCCAAAGATTTCTCTTGTACAACTTGCGTTTTATGCAAAACTTCATGTAAACCATTTTGTTCATACCGCAGTGTTCTGAGTAAAAGTAAATTGGCAATAATCCATACAGATATTTGTGGGCCGTTGCGAAATACTTCGCAGGGTGGATCGGTATACTTTATTACTTTTATTGATGACTTTACACGGTACGTGAGTACGTATTTTTTAAAGCATAAATCAGGCGCACTGAATGCGTTTAAAGAATTCAAATTAAAAGCTGAAAATGAAACTGGTTGTAAAATCAAAATTTTGCGTAGCGAAAATGGTAGAGAATACCTAAGCTCTGAGTTTAATTTATTTTTGAAGCAAAATGGAATAGTTCACCAAACGACCGTAGCATACACACCCCAGCAAAATGGAATTGCTGAAAGGGCAAATAGAACATTAGTTGAAATGAGTCGTTGTATGCTAGAAGAGCCAAATTGCCTAAAAGTCTATGGTCTGAGGCAGTGAATACGGCAACTTATTTAAGAAATCGCGCTCCTACAAAAGCTTTGCAAGGCAAAACACCATACGAATGCTGGTTTGGTTGGAAACCATCGGTTTCACATCTAAAAACGTTTGGTTGTGATGCAGTCGCATTACAAAAGCAGCATAATGTATCGAAATTTGAGCCAAAAGGGCGTAAATTGATTTTTGTTGGTTATTCGAACCAAAGTAAAGCATACAGATTATATGATAGTGAGCGCAGAGTAATAGTGACTTCTCGTGATGTTAAATTTTTCAAGAAATCTCTCCCACAAAATCAATTGTCTCTGGATTCTCCAACGTTAGCTTCTTATAATGAAAGCTTTAATACACCTGTTGTTGTAGACGAGAATGTGCATATACGAGACCGTAGCCAAGACATTTTTAGTGTAGATGAAAGTCAAAATAAACAATCGGAATGTATTCAAGACGGAAATAATGAAATTATACCTAGCAATGCAAGTGATGGAAATGAATGCACGGGAAATATTCATAATGAAGCTCAAGAGAGGACATCAGATGAAGCAGAGGCGACAAACGTTGATGGAAAGAGGAAAAGAGGCAGGCCGAAACTGAATAGAACTGGAAAGGTTGGTAGACCAAGAAAAGTCTATGTGATGGACGAAAACGCCGCTCACGAAGTTGTAAATGCAATTGTTTGCGATCCAATTTCAGTCAAAGATGCTCTTGAAAGTCCAAATAAAGAGAAATGGTGGGAAGCCATGAAATCAGAGTACGACTCTTTAATTAAGAATGAAACATGGCATTTAGTCGACAAGCCCGAAGGTAAAAATGTCATTGGCAATAAATGGGGTTTTCCAACGAAGCGGAGGTGTGATGGTAGCGTCGAAAAATATAAAGCGCGTTTGTTGCGCAAGGTTGTTTTCAGAAGCGCAACGTTGACTACCACGAAACATATGCACCTGTCGTAAGACATTCCACAATAAGATTAATTTTAGCTATTGCGGTACAGTATAAATTACTTGTGAATCATAGTGATATAGTCGCTGCTTATTTAAATGGTTCTCTTAACGAAGAGATATACATGTACCAACCCGAAATGTTCGTACAGAAAGATCAGCCAAATAAAGTTTGCAAATTGAAGAAAGCGCTGTATGGGCTTAAGCAAGCAGGCAGACAGTGGAATAAGAAGTTTAATGAAATTTTGTGTGGTATAGGTTTCCATAAATGTTTGTCAGACAATTGTGTTTATATAATGTCGAAAAATGGAGAAATTGTTATTGTGGCTTTATATGTTGATGACATGATATTAGCATGCTCAAATCAATCAACAATGAGTGACGTAATAACGCAATTAAAAATGTTTGTTGATATTGTGGACCGTGGCCCAATTTCATTCTACCTGGGAATGGAAATAGAAAGAAATGGTTTGAGAGGTCCAATTACTGTTCATCAAAGAAAATATACAACTGAACTTCTGAAAGCTTGGAATATGACAGAGTGTAAACCAAGTTCAACGCCTTTTGCTATTGGAACTGAATTAGAGAAATGCACGAATGAAAATTGTAAAGAGATTTATAATGAAAAAATTTTTTTGTCGCTCATTGGTGGTTTAATGTACCTGGCGGTGATATCAAGGACGGATATTATTCATACGTTATCTAAACTGTCGCAATTTAATAACCATTCATATAAGCAGCACTATATAGCAGCAAAGCACATTCTTCGTTACCTCAAATATACGGCTAATGCGAATTTTACATACAGCAGAATGGATCGAACAATTTCTTGCTTCACTGATGCTGACTGGGAATCCAACATTGTTGACCGAAAATCTTATAGCGGTTACATTGTTTTTCTTGCTGGGGGACCGATTGCTTGGGAATCGACAAAGCAAAATAGCGTTTCACTTAGCTCAACAGAGGTTGAATATGTAGCCATGTGCGAGGGGACTAAGGAGGTAATTTTTTATCGTCACCTGTTAACAGAGCTTGGCTTAACAGAGTATTGTAAATCTGCAACGGTCATTAACAGCGATAACCAGGGAGCAGAATTTCTTGTTCGTAATCCAGTTACTAAGAAGAGAAGTAAACGTATAGATATTAAATACCATTATCTTAGAGAAAAATATGAATCAAATGATATTGATATAATATATGTACCATCGGCAGAAAATGTTGCCGACTTGTTAAAGAAAATGTTTACCTAAAAACAAACATACGAATGGTTGTAAATTACTTAACTTAAAATTTTAACTTGAAAATATTTGTGTTATTATTCGAATTTAAATCGATCATATGTCTATTATATGTTATGAAATGTATTTATGTATTTGAGCTGAGTGGGAGATTGTTAGAACATACCTATTAAAGACCCTATATTAGCAACTCAATTACATAACCGTTCTTTTCCAAATCTTCTCTCATTTGTGCCGCTATATCAGGCCACCTAATATTCACTTAATATGTACATAAGATTTTATCTATCATACATTACATTAAACGAGCTTAAACCAAACGGTCGTGTGTTTTATTTCCTCGGAACCTTTTTTCTGTTAATAGTATATATCTCATACAACCGATTGTGCAGATAAGAAACTTTGCGCAATTTCTTCCCCATTTTAACAGCTAGAAGCTTCAAATTTCACCAAATGCTTACGTGTATAGCATATATTGTTGTCTGAAAAATCATTAAGATCGGTGGTATATATAGTATATATCTCATACAACCGATTGTTCAGATAAGAAACTTTGCGCAATTTCTGCCCCATTTTAACAGCTAGAAGCTTCAAATTTCACTAAATGCTTACGCATATAGTATATATTGTTGTGTCAAAAAATCATAGAGATCGGTGATATATATAATATATATATGATGGTATATATAGTATATATATATTTTTTTTTGCGATTTCGGCCCCATTTTAACAGCTAGAAGCTTCAAATTTCACTAAATGCTTACGTGTATAGCATATATTGATGTCTGAAAAAATCATTGAGATCGGTGGTATACATAGTATATATCTCATACAACCGATTGTTCAGATAAGAAACTTTGCGCAATTTCTGCCCCGTTTTAACAGCTAGAAGCTTCAAATTTCACCAAATGCTTACGTATATAGCATATATTTTTGTCAGAAAAAATCATAGAGATTGGTGGTATATAAATTATATACTTCATATAAACTGTAATTTTTGCCCCTTTTTTACGGCTAGAAGCTTCAAAATTCATCAAATTTCATCAAATAGTTACGTTACGTCAGACCCACAAAAAACCTGAAACTTTGCATCCTCACACAAAGTACCTACCTGTTTTTATACCCAGTTGAGCAGAACTCACAGAGTATATTAACTTTGATTGGATAACGGGTTGTTTTACAGGTATAAAGAAATCGAGATAGATATACACTTCCATATATCAAAATCATCAGGATCCGTCCGTCCGTTAACACGATAACTTGAGTAAATTTTGAGGTATCTTGATGAAATTTGGTATGTAGGTTCCTGGGCACTCATCTCAAATCGCTATTTAAAATGAACGATATCGGACTATAACCACGCCCACTTTTTCGATATCGAAAATTTCGAAAAATCGAAAAAGTGCGATAATTCATTACCAAATACGGATTAAGCGATGAAACTTGGTAGGTGAGTTGAACTTATGACGCAGAATAGAAAAATAGTAAAATTTTGGACAATGGGCGTGGCACCGCCCACTTTTAAAAGAAGGTAATTTAGAAGTTTTGCAAGCCGTAATTTGGCAGTCGTTGAAGATGTCATGATGAAATTTGGCAGGAACGTTATCCTTGTTACTATATGTATGCTTAATAAAAATTTGCGAAATCGGAGAACGACCACACCCACTTTAAAAAAAAATGTTTTAAAGTCAAATTTTAAAAGAAAAGTTAATATCTTTACAGTATATAAGTAAATTATGTCAACATTTAACTCCAGTAATGATATGGTGCAACAACATACAAAAATAAAAGAAAAGTTCAAAATGGGCGTGGCTCCGCCCTTTTTAATTTAATTTTGCAAGAATACTTTTAATGCCATAAGTCGAACAAAAATTTACCAATCCTTGTGAAATTTGGTAGAAGCTAAGATTCTAGGACGATAACTGTTTTCTGTGAAAAAGGGCGAAATCGGTTGAAGCCACGCCCAGTTTTTATACACAGTCGACCGTCTGTCCTTCCGCTCGGCCGTTAACATGATAACTTGAGCAAAAATCGATATATCTTTACTAAACTCAGTTCACCTACTTATCTGAACTCACTTTGTATTGGTGTAATAAATGGCCGAAATCCGACTATGACCACGCCCACTTTTTCGATATCGAAAATTACGAAAAATGAAAAAAATGCTATAATTATATACCAAATACGAAGAAAGGGATGAAACATGGTAATTGGATTGGTCTATTGACGCAAAATATAACTTTAGAAAAAAACTTTCTAAAATGCGTGTGACACCTACCATATTAAGTAGAAGAAAATGAAAAAGTTTTGCAGGGCGAAATCAAAAGGCCCTGGAATCTTGGAAGGAATACTATTCGTGGTATTACATATATAAATAAATTACCGGTACCCGACAGATGATGTTCTGGATCACCCTGGTCCACATTTTTGGCGATATCTCGAAAACGCCTTCACATATACAACTAAGGGCCACTCCCTTTTAAAACCCCCTTTAATACTTTTAATTTGATACCCATATCGTACAGACACATTCTAGGGTCACCCCTGGTCCACGTTTATGGCGATATCTCGAAAAGGCGTCCACTTATAGAACTAAGGCCAACTCCCTTTTAAAATACTCATTAACACCTCTCATTTGATATCCATATCGTACAAAAAAATTCTAGAGTCACTCCCGGCCCACCTTTATGGCGATATCCCGAAAAGGCGTCCCACTCATAGAA
Source organism: Eurosta solidaginis (assembly GCF_040869045.1). Taxonomy (NCBI): domain Eukaryota; kingdom Metazoa; phylum Arthropoda; class Insecta; order Diptera; family Tephritidae; genus Eurosta; species Eurosta solidaginis. Next base: position 41,707 of record NW_027137207.1, read on the forward strand.
CTATGGCCCACTCCCTTTTAAAATACTTATTAACACCTTTCATTTGATACCCATATAGTACAAACAAATTCTAGAGTCACCCCTGGTCCACCTTTATGGCGATATCTCGAAAAGGCGTGCACCTATCGAACTACGGCCCACGCTCTTTTAAAATACTCATTAACACCTTTCATTTGATACCCATATCGTACAAACAAATTCTAGAGTCACCCGTGGTCCATCTTTATTGCGATATCTCGAAAAGGCGTCCACCTATAGAACTTAGGCCCAAGCCCTTTTCAAATATTCATTAACACCTTTCATTTGATACCCATATCGTACAAACAAATTCTAGAGTCACCCTGGTCCCCCTTTATGGCGATAAATCGAAAAGGCGTCCACCTATAGAACTTAGGCCCACTCCCTTTTTAAAATTCTCATTAACACCTTTCATTTGATATCCATATCGTACAAACTAATTCTAGAGTCAGCCCTGGTCCACCTTTATGGCTATATCCCTAAATGGCGTCCATCTATAGAACTATGGCCCACTCCCTCTTAAAATACTCTTTAATACCTTCCATTTGATACACATGTCATACAAACACATTCCAGGGTTACCCTAGGTTCCTTTTACTACATGGTGATTTTCCCTTACTTTGTCTCCACCGCTCTCAACTGAGTATGTGATGTTCGGTTACACCCGAACTTAGCCTTCCTTACTTGTTTATTTTATATTTATCTTAAAAATCGTTTAGGTATGTAAATCTGTTCACAATATATTTCTTATCTTATACATCCGATTATTCGAAGATTACGAACGGGATAAGATTATTGTTCAGCCCCATTCATGAAAGGTATGAAGTCTTCGGCACAGCCGAAGACAGTCCCGTTCTTACTTGTTTATTTTATATTTATCTTAAAAATCGTTTAGATATGTTCAAATTTCACCAAATGCTTACGTGTATAGCATATATTGTTGTCTGAAAAAATCATAGAGACCGGTGGTATATATAGTATATATCTCATACAACCGATTGATCAGATAAGAAACTTTGCGCAATTTCTGCGCCGTTTTAACAGCTAGAAGCTTCAAATTTCACCAAATGCTTACGCGTATAGCATATATTGTTGTCTGAAAAAATCATTGAGATCGGTGGTATATATAGTATATATCTCATACAACCGATTGTTCAGATAAGAAACTTTTTACGCAATTTCTGCCCCGTTTTAACAGCTAGAAGCTTCAAATTTCACCAAATGCTTACGTATGTAGCATATATTGTTGTCTGAAAAAATCATAGAGATCGGTTGTATATATATTATATACCCCATATAAACTGTAATTTTTGCCCCTTTTTTACGGCTAGAAGCTTCAAAATTCTTCAAATTTCATCAAATAGTTACGTTTACGTCATATATTGTTGAAATATGTGATTCGTAGTAATAGATTTTACACGCAGACCACAAAAAACCTGAAACTTTGCATCCTCACACAAAGTACCTACCTGTTTTTTATTTTATATTTATCTTAAAAATCGTTTAAGTATGTAAATCTGTTCACTATATATTTCTTATCCTATACATCCGATTATTCGGAGATTACGAACGGGATAAGATTATTGTTCAGCCCCATTCATGAAAGGTATGAAGTCTTCGGCACAGCCGAAGACAGTCCCGTTCTTACTTATTTTTTGTTTGCATACGCACAAGAACACACATAAATATACATATTGTGACGAATATATTAGCATCACTAATTGATTCACATCACTAATCTGATACTAATAGCGTTTTCTTTTCTGGCTAAAGTGTTACGCGTTTTGTACGCCGGGCAAGGGTTGTTGTTCTATTCTAAAAAACAGGCAACGCTTTTACGGGGTATTTCGTTCTTTTTTGAAAATTTTTGCCTGCTCGCAACGCAAAAGCGTGACACCCTGTATAAAATGGCGGTGTGGCAGTGCGAAATTCTCAATTCGCTCTTAAGTTCCACATATAGTCTGTTAATATGAGTGAATATGGTGATTTGAAATGTTCTTTGTATGCACTAAAAATGTTGAAAATTTCCTGGGGTAGGAGTAACTCTATTAAGGCTTAACCATTTACTTAGGCTACAATTAATTCAGAAAAGAAAACGCTATAAGTAAATAAAGGAACAAAAACAATAAAGTAAGCTGCCACTATTGTGTACATCAAATACATCATCATTTACTCACATACATGCAAGGCAGCAGAGAGATACTCACAAACGCATGTCATCATCAGCAGAAGTAGTACTCACATATGCACACGCATATGGATACAAACTACAAATATACATGTGAATATATGGATGGTACCCAAGCATGAATTTGGAGAAGTTACTAGACCTTAGGAGAAATGGGTGGACGAGACAACAGAGAGTATAAAAACAGCGAAAGCTGAGTAGTTCAGTAATCAGTATGATTTAAGCACGCTATTGGTTGCGAAGTATAAGTGTTATTGTGAAGTACTTTCAAAGTAGTCTAATAAAGACCATTTTGCATTATTGAATATTGGAGTTATTTATTGAACAATTTAGCGATTATTGGCAGAAGGTTGCAAATAAGCAGAATTTCCCTAAATTCGTTACAATATATATTCAAATTCAATTATGCAACTTTACTGTTTGGCTTTGCTTATGAGAATCACTAGGAGGAAGCCAAATTCCCAGTGAGCGTGCCAGGAACTATATCATTTAAAATCTTAGAGGAAATGGTTTCGCGTTTTTTTATTGACACGACAATCTGAGTATAAAAAAATGCAAAGCGCGATATCCTCCGAAGGGATTTTAGGCCGAGCTTCTCTTCCAAGTTGCGTCGTGCTCCTCTTAATTTTTCTTATAAATTATGCTGTCGGAGTTTGCAGGCAGCTTAATTTTCACTGAGAAGTTTTTCACAGTAGAAATACCCTCGGATTGTCCCCATATTTTTCAACCCCGTATACTTCTCGGACTCGAACACGGTGATTCGAGACAAATGTCAATGGCTCTACCGAGTTGGAGTGTTTGCTAAATCACTGCCGAGAGGTGACCCCGCTTAGAAAAACTTTCTTAATAAAATTGAAAAAACTTTTTTCTAAGTTTTCGTTGTTGGCTTTCCCGGCGCTTGAACCCAGGAAATTCGGTGTGGTAGGCGGAGCACGCTACCACCACACCACAATTGCCGCCACGGCAAACTGAGTAAGGTCACTTTAACTTAATAATAAATTTATGTTGCTAAGAAGTATTCATATTTAGATTCCTAGGGAGTTTCAGAATAAAGAACAAAATTAGATAACAACGTTTTTATAATTAACTGGAACTTGACTTTCAAATTTTATCTCTATATACCCTGATCCATACTGACATTATTGTTACTTTTCCTCAAAACTGAGAAAATCATCCACCACCATCCTGACGACCAATTATAGCCTTGTATTCGAGTTACAAAATACTTACCTAAACGAGAAAACTTTATGATCAGTTGTTTTCATGTGGCCAGACTTACTCAATACAAATAGACGAACGAATCGTCGGGCAGATGAAACAGTCATTAGATTCGAGATACACAATCAGGCGGTAGCTACACTTCGTTCATGCCTTGACCGCGTTGTTCCTACGTCTTTGGAAACATTGTGTCTGCTGCAAAAAACATGATGCCAAAACGACCTTTCACTTCCGCTGAAACATTGCTGCTGCCCATCTGTTAACATAGAGACATGTTGCACGTTACTAATGCCAGCGCGTTGCAAGGCTGTCGTTACAAATGTCACTTGTACGCGGATTTTTTCTGTGGAGAACATTCGCTCGTCAGAGTGAGATAAAGTCCCACTGCCTAATCACAGCTCACGGCACACCCTTTAAATTGCACTGTACTGTACTGGTAAGAAACTAACTACAGTCTAGCTGATCTTCAACAGTAGCTGCGGTCACATCTACAACCTCGTGTTGACTCCCTTTTTTCGCTATGTCACTTGGTTGGTTGCGTTTCCATGATTATTGCTGTGGAGTGTTGTGCGCTGGTGATGCTGCTGAGGCTTATTTCTGATTTTTGTTATGTTGGCTATGTTCTTCTTTGTGATGCCCTTTTATGTGTTTACTATCTTGCTGTAGCTTTCCACCTTGCTGAAAGGGGTTTTCGCAGGTGTTTTACTGATTATCAACGTAAGTTTCTTCAGTGTTGGTGTGACTTCACTATTTTACTTTATTGTTGATTATTTTAATGGTTTACAATATAGAATAATATTAATATGTTAAATAAAAGAATTGTAGCGGAATTAAAGATGCTATCGTGTTGAAGGCAAAAACGAAGTGACGTCGAAAATAGGCGGCCGATTGCGAAAGACGGGTAAAGTAAAACGCCAATGAAAAAGAGTATTGCCAGATGTAATGTAGTTTCACGGTACGATATATCATCTCCTCCGCAGTTATTTTTGATACGGGCTGATCGGCGTATTGGTACTTCATCTGAGCGAGACTGCTCTCTAGTTACGGAGACAAACCTTTCATTCTCTTTTCGGGCTTTAATTTGATTTTTGTGTCTCCTCAGTACGCCTTGATTGGTCTTTACTTTTTACATGCCACTTCCACATTTGGAGGTAATGGTGCCCAGAATCCAAGGTGGACCTCTCGCGAAGTTCTTCACCCAAACCAAGACTGATGTATCAAATACTGCTGATTAACTACACTCTCTATTATTATTATATGGGGCGGATGAAGTAGCGTTAGCAATCCTCTTGGTTGCCGCCCATATAAAAGCTGAGCTGGCGATTTACTGGTAGTTGGATTTGGCGAAGCTCTAAAGGTGCTTAAGAACGTTATAAGGCCATCAGTTTTGTTTCTACCATCAGCTATAGCTTCCTTAAGACTTTGATTAAAAGTTCGCACAAATTTCTCGGCTTCACCATTTGATGCTGGATGAAATAGAGCAGTGGTGAGGTGCTTAATTCCACGGCATTTGCAAAATTCATTAAATGTTGAGGAAGTGAACCATTGCCCGAGACGATTGTTTCTGGAAACCCCTTGCGTGAAACTTGAATTTAAAGCTTCTGTAGTTGCATTGGTTGTTATGCTTTGCATCCTTACAACAAACGGGAATTTAGAGTATACGTCTACACAGTAGCCACATCGAGTCTAAGAAGGGCCCAGCAAAGTCTAAATGGATGCGCTGCCAGGGTCGAACTGCAGTAGGCCACAAAGAGAGTCCTCGTGCTGGAGAAGCACTATTTTCCTGACAGGGTTTGCAATTGGATACGCGCTGTTCTATATTTAAATCCAAATGAGGCCACCAACAGTGTCTGCGAGCCATCTGCTTCATGCGGATAACACCCCAATGTCCCTCATGCAGCAGGTCTAAAACAGCAGCCCTGACACATTCTGGCACTACGACGTGACTGTAATTTGTTTGCAAAACGATAATCCCCATTTCGATGTTCAGAGAAAATCGGCGTGTAAAATATGGCTGCAAAGCCACGTCGGCTGTTGAAAGCATTTCTGGCCATCCCTCTACTATACACTTGCCTACTCTCTACTAGGACTACATCGCGATGAGTTAGCTTGCGGAGGTGTGAACATTTAGCGGAAATTCCTCTTGTTGTTGCTGAATTCCCAATTGAAAACATAGATTTTCTTCAACAAAAGCTATATCGGGGCCTTTAGGTAAGCGTGATAGCGCATCTGCATTGCTATGTTTATCAGTGGCTCTGCATTGAATTTTATAACTGTATGCCAAAAGAATAAGGGCCCACCTTTGAAGTCGTTGAATCGTTAGAACCAGTAGCTGTTTATCCGGGCTGAATATTGTTACCATCCGTTATGATCCGTTAGCAGCGTAAACGATCGGCCATAGAGGTACTGGTGAAACATTTTAACCCCAAAAATAATCTACAGCGCCTCTTTCTCAATTAGGCCGTAACGCTTTTGATGCAAGTCTAGAGCTTAAGAAGCAAAAGCCACTGGCTTTTCTGAGCCGTCAGGGAGACGGTGAGACAAGACGGCGCCAATGCCGTCTGATGACGCATCTGTCGCAAGCACAATAGGTAATTTGTCACTCACCTAGCGTTTTGAATCTTAATCCTGCTCAGAACATTAATCTACCGCAAGTGGAGCTCATAGGCTTGGCTTCCCCAAATCCGCAAGCTGGAACCACAGCTTCTAAGGCCGCGGAAAAAACCTTAGAGTCTCAAACTGTAACTTCTGAAACTGTAACTTCTCAATCTGTGACTTCTTATTCAGAAGCACCGGCTAAGAAGCTGGTTGTAGTCCCGCTCAAAAAAACGATTTTGGTATCTCGCTTTGACAAAAACACTTCCGTTGAGGATACCAAGTCTTATATCACTTCGAAAATTAAGGCTGACGGCATAACTTTAAGAAAATTTAAATTTAATTACGAAAGACACATTTCTTCATTTAGAATTGATGTCTACTCAAAAGATTTTGATAAACTTTTGGACAGCGCATTTTGACCGCCAGGAGCTTTTGTTCGCGAATTTGTGCATAAGACTATTGAGATTACTCAAAATGTAGCAAAAATTCCTCTTCAAAATTCCGATCCAAAAAACTTAATTTAACATCTTGCTTAAGCATTTACTATCAAAACGTTAGAGGCTTAAATACTAAATTAACTGACTTATATTTGAAAACCATTCACTGTAACTATAACATTGTAACGAATTTACTTGCAAATCCTCTTATTTGCAATCCTCTGCTAAGTTCGAATCACTAAACTGTTGAATAAATAACTCCAATTTGTAATAATGCAAAATGCCTTTATTAAAGTACTTCACAATAACACTCAAACTGTGCAACGAATAGCTTGCTTAATAACCAAACTGATTGATAGCTCAAATGAAACTCTACTATTCAAAATAATACTGCTCTTGCTCGCTAGATAGCGTCTTAGTCGAAACTGCTTGACAACTCAAATCAAACTGAATTCCTTCTTAAGGCTCCATTACTGGTACTTAGCATAGACTTGACTTGGCTTGCGAACTGTCACTTACAGTTCTGTTAAATGAACATTGCATGTTACTGATTACTCAAAACTTAACTTGACTTAGAAGTCTGTTGAATTTTGATTTTCTATGTAAGTTCTAAGTGACGTTTACATTTTGAGATGCCATTTGTTTGTTTCCATTTCATTTTGATATTTTGTCATACAAATTGACATTTATTTAAAAGTAAATTTCAACGCTGATTATGATGCCAGATTTTATGCGCCAAGTGGAGTATAATCGTGGCTAAGTTGCCAAGTTTACGCCAAGTCAAGTCAAGTCTATGCTAAGTATCAGTAATGGAGCCTTTACTCGCTTGCGCCGCTTTATAGTTTACGCTGCATACATCTAGGCTCTTCTATTTCCAGAACTTACCAACTATTTCGTGTGTTTATAGTTCTCACATAGTTTCTACTTGTTAGAATTGTCTACTTTTCAGCGTCTCTTAGATGTATGTGAGTTTGTAGTTTACAGTCTCTCGCACACTCATAGGCGTATAAGTAAATGCATCTGTGTGTGACATCTCTCGGCTGCCTTATATATGTGTATACATGATTTGATTATTGACGTAAATACCGCTCAGCATGGCCTTAGCATCGCCTTAGTGATGACATAGCTTAGTGATGCTAATATCCGTGACACTGCCCTCTACCTAAATCTGATCGTCCCGATCAGACGAATCTCTCGATCTAACCCCTACTAGCCCCTCCAAATGAGCCACCCTTCTATTTCGTGGTTTCCCAATTGTTTTTATACGGTAGATGGCATCACTGATCCTTTTTACAACTTTGTACGGGCCTTCCCAACTGCACCAAAATTTGGAAGGAACACCTTTCCGCCGGTGAGGGTTGTACAACAGTACCAAATCTCCCTCCAAGAAACTTTCCGAATTATTCTTGTTGTCGTACCTGTATTTCATCTTACTACTCGTTATCCTGGATCGTTCCCTCGCACTCTGTTGCTTGGCCAATGAAGAACTAATTCGCAGAGCTTGATCTTGACGGATTAACTTTGCCTCATCAGTATCGTCTTGACATTTCACAACAGTAGTAGGCGCTGGCTTGAAACCACCCTTGCATTCTTTCTGGAAAATTCTTTCATTCGTTTTAGTGCGTCCATTAGGGTTTGTCAATGCCAGTGTTTTTCTCGCAGGTACTTTTGATTTCGCTTTATTTGGCCCATTCGATCCATCAACCTTTGCTCGATCTACTTTCCTTGACTTTCGTGGTCTCTGCCGAATCTCCTCCACCAGCACTCGCTTACTGCTGAACCCTTTTTCCAAACTGAGGTTAAGCGGCACATCTTGGTTCTCATAATGCATCACCCTTCTCTGCATATCGATCTTGATATCATGGTCACCCAAGAAATCCACTCCCAATATAACTTCATCAACAATCTCCGCCACAACGAATTTGTGTAAAACCATGACCTTCCCAATTAAGACTTCACAGATCACTTCTCCCCGGACTTGGTTATACTCGCCAGTGACCGTACGCAACCACGCTCCAGGCAACGGTCTTACTCTCCTGTCGACCAAGTCAGATCAGATCAAGGAATGAGATGCGCCCGTATCTACAGTCAGTACACGCTCCTTGCCATCCACATTCCCTCTGACGGTAAGACTGCTTGATTTCCTTCCAATTTGTGACACAGATATCACAGGACATTCAGTAGCCGGGGCAAGTTTTCGTTCTTTACATCCGACACGCTCTTGCTCATTTCCTCCAGCTTTGCGTTTACGGCCACCCCCATTGTTGGAACTATTAAGACCAAAAACGCAATGACGTGCAATGTGACCGGACTTCCCGCATTTGAAGCATTTGGTAACTTTTTCCCTCCGCTTTTGCGATCCTATCAGCGCCTCCAATATTGCGTCTACCCACTCTGACCTTTCTACTTACAAACGGCGTGCTTTGAAAACTGGCTTACACAGAAGCGACGCTGTTTCCTGAATCAGAGCTTGTGACACCGTTTCTGCGAATGTTGGCTTTGGGTTTGCGTATGTAGCTCGCTTTGTTCCGACGTCCCGTATGCCATTTATAAAGCTCTGAATCTTTACCCGTTCAATGTATTCCACGGGTGCGTCCGCATTTGCAAGATGAGCCTATCTTTCAATGTTCGAAGCAAACTCCTGCAAAGTCTCGTTAGCTTTTTGGTAGCGGTTTTGCAATTCTATTTGGTAGATCTGTTTCCTGTGTTCGCTTCCGTATCTTCGTTCTACAGCAGCCATCAATGCTTCGTAACTGTTACGTTCGTACTCTGGGATTGTCTGTAGGATCTCAGCAGCTGGTCCTTTTAAAGCCACGAACAATGCTGCAACTTTATCTTCGGCATTCCAGTTGTTCACTGCTGCGGTCTTCTCAAACTGAAGCTTAAAGACCTGGAAAGAAACACAACCGTTAAAGAATGGTGTTTTTACCTTTGGATTGCTTGCTGAAACAGCTGGGCGATGTAATTGCAACTCCTGTATACGACTTCTCAAAGCATCCACCTCGGCTTCGATTTTTTCCTCAAACTGCGTTATTTTCTAGTCCATACGCGCTTCGAGTTTTGATGATATACGCGCCTCCTGCGCCTCTTGTTCTTTCAGTTGTGTTTCCATCTTTGATGTTATTCGTGTCTCTTGGGATTCCATCTGTGATGACATATACGTTTTCTGTTCTTCTAGTTGAGATGACATATAAGTTTTCTGTTCTTCTAGTTGAGATGTTATATCTGTTTTTTGCGATTCCAGTTGGGAAGCCACTGTCGATGTTTGAGCAGATATTGCAGCCAAAATCATGTTCAAGTCTGTGCTCGTAACTGTCTCCGTAATTGTCTCTTCCATTTTTGTTGTTTCCTCGCCTTCAAGATGTAAGTCATACTCTTCCACGTCAATTCCTTCTAATTCCATTGCCTCTCGTAGTCGTGCCTGAAGTTCGAGTTTAATGCCGGTTGTATTCAATCCACGGCTCTCCAACTCCTTCTTCAGTTGCTGGATCTTCAATTCACTGAACTTTGCCATGTCATTGTTTTCCTCTGGAATTTATTCAACAATTCCTCTGCTGACACCAATTGTAACGAATTTACTTGCAAATCCTCTTATTGGCAATACTCTGCTAAGTTCGAATCACTAAACTGTTGAATAAATAACTCCAATTTGTAATAATGCAAAATGGCCTTTATTAAAGTACTTCACAATAACACTCAAACTGTGCAACGAATAGCTTGCTTAATAACCAAACTGATTGTTAGCTCAAATGAAACTCTACTATTCAAAATAATACTGCTCTTGCTCGCTAGATAGCGTCTTAGTCGAAACTGCTTGACAACTCAAATCAAACTGAATTCCTTCTTACTCGCTTGCACCGCTTTTATAGTGTACGCTGCATACATCTAGGCTCTTCCTTTCCAGAACTTACCAACTATTTCGTGTGTTTATAGTTCTCATATATCTTCTACTTGTTTACAATTGTCTACTTTTCAGCGTCTCTCAGATGTATGTGAGTTTGTAGTTTACAGTCTCTCGCACACACATAGGCGTATAAGTAAATGCATCTGTGTGTGACATCTCTCGGCTGCCTTATATATGTGTATACTTGATTTGATTATTGACGTAAATAACGCTTAGCATGGCCTTAGCATCGCCTTAGTGATGGTATAGCTTAGTGATGCTATTATTGCTTTTACCGAAACATGGCTGAAACCCAATGTTTTCAATTCCGAAATTTTTTGCGGTGAGTATCAGACCTATAGAAATGATCGCTTAAATAGGACCGGAGGTGGTGTCTTGCTAGATGTACATTCTTCAATTCCATCTGAAGATGTTAATTTAGCTGAAGTTGATTCCATCGAGTTTAAATGCAACCGGATCTTACTAGGCCGGGGTCATATTTACTTAGCCGTTTGCTATATTCCACCGTCTTCTGATCTATTAGTGTATATGCACCATATTTCACTGTTACAATCAGTCAATTCGATGATAAAGCCCACGGACTCAATGATTGTTTTAGGCGACTTTAACCTGCCACATATATCTTGGAATACCGTTGATCACAATATTGTCCCCGTATCATCCAAGTTGCATAACAATGACTTTTTGGATGAAATTACTGATCTTTTCCTTAATCAGATCAACTTCTTTCCGAATAAGTATGGAAAATTCTTAGACTTAGCATTTGTTGACGACATATCTAAATTCTCTATAAATCGGTGTGAACCCCTTGCTTTGCCAGAAGACGTTTACCATCCTTCTCTTGAGATAACTTACGAAATCATAAGCAACGAATTCGGTTGTACTAACAAAACAAGTGTCTCTACCAGATGCTTTGATTTTTCCAAAACTAATTTCAACAATTTAAATAAAGAGCTTTCTGAGATAACGTGGCCTCGATATAAAGAGGATGTAGAGGAAAACGTTTTACATTTTAATAAAACCATTTATACTTTATTTGAAAAACATGTGCCCAAACGAACATGCTCGTACATTGAACCAGTGCAAGCCTGGTTTACTAAAGATTTAAAAGTTTTAAAAAATAAGAAATCACGTTTATTCAAATTATATAAGAGAACCGGTTTACATTCTCATTATGCACAGTACGCTATTTTCCGTCATAAGTATTTTGAACTTAATAAAAAGTGTTATAAAGCTTACATATGTAAAATTAAAAGAAACATTATTTGCCACCCGAAGTCTTTTTATGATTTCGTAAATTCTAAACGCAGAACTGACGGGTTTTCTTCTGCCATGAAGTTTTGAAATAGCATTTCCAGCGACGATCAAGAGATTGCAAACTTCTTCGCTCAATTCTTTCACTCTAATTACGCTGCTGTGGTTGATTCATCACCTACAAATTATCCGTATGAGCTCCATTCTAGTAACTCAATATATGTCCCACATTTGCTGCCTGAAGATGTTCTACTACATCTAAAGACCCTCCTTCAAATACGGTCCCGATTTGATCCCAACATGTTTTCTTAAAAAACGTGCGGAATACATTCACCAGCCCCTTACTGATCTGTTTAACCTCTCTTTAAAAAATGGCATTTTCCCGACGGCTTGGAAGGAATCTCTTCTTATCCCACTCCATAAAAAAGGAAGCATGTCATCTACTGAAAACTATCGTGGAATAGCAAAGCTCTCCACTATCCCTAAGCTTTTCGAAGCAATCGTTACTAATCACCTTACATTTTCGATTTCTACATTGATAGATAGTTCTCAGCATGGATTTTGTAGAGCCAAATCAACCCCAACCAATTTGCTTGAATTTACAACTCACGTCTTTAATGGGTTTAGAAACAATCATCATACCGACGTTATATACACTGATTTCAGCAAAGCATTCGACAAAAGTACGCCACTCATTACTTGTTTATAAACTCGAATTGCTTGGTTTTCAACCCGGCCTAACTCGCTGGATCTCTTCCTATCTTTGAGAACTAAAGAGTAATTTTTAAAAACATTTGTGCGAATGTCATCGATGTTCCCTCCGGTGTGCCTCAGGGCAGCCATCTCGGTCCTATTCTGTTTTTGATCTTTATAAACGATGTTTCCACAACTATAAAATATTCTAAAATTTTAATGTATGCCGACGACGTAAAACTTTTTAAGTCATACGCGTCGGTTGAAGAACGTTCTGTACTCCAGGCGGATTCAAATCGTTTAGTTACTTGGTGTAATGCGAATTTTATGCCTCTCAACATAGAAAAATGTAAATCCACGTGTTTTTCACGTGGGAACATACAGCCAGCTTCCTACACAATTAATGGCCAAACTCTGGAAAGCGTTGATGTTTTTGTCGACTTGGGAGTTACAATGAATTGCAAACTTAGTTTCAACCCTCATATTAATGCCACAGTCAATAAAGCGAGAGGAGTTTTAGCATTTGATAAAAGATGGGCAAAAGAGTTTAGTGATCCTTACGTTACAAAAACCCTTTTTACATCATTGGTGAGGCCGATATTAGAATATGGATCGATAATTTGAAATCCGCGTTATCAAGTTCATGTGGATAGACTAGAATAAATTCAAAAACAGTTTTTACTTTTCGCCTAGAGAAATCTTCCATGGGACTCTCCGTATAATCTTCCTCCTTACACTAATCGATTAAAACTAATAAATCTTCCTACCCTTGCAAGTCGTAGAGAAATGCTAGGTGTACTATTTATGGCTAGACTTTTAAATGGCTCGATTTCAAGTCCATTTCTTTTGAACGAAGTAAACTTGAATGTTCCATGCCGAGTTTCAAGGCATTATAAACTTATAATTCTTAAACAATGCAGAAGCAATTTCCAACTACACGAACCTTTTCCATGTTTGTGTGAAGATTATAACTCTCACTCGAGAATAATTGATGTTTCGGACTCGCTCTTTGCCATAAAAAAGACGGTTCTATCTTCTCTTAATAATTCAAAAATTATATTTATACTTTTAATCTTTGTATTTTGTGAATCTTTATTTCTCAGCTGATGAGTTTCTATGTAGCTGAGCGGTTTTAGATCTCGGCGCTTAAGAAGCCACTGCCTCTCAAAGACTCGGTAACAAAAAAATTAGAAATAACACATAAATAAGAATTAGGATAAAAAAAAAAACAAACAAGTATGTATGAATTAAAAAAAAAAAAAGAAAAAAACTAAAACAGGATTAGCCTGGTTTCATCGGGCCCCTTGAGGGCAGTGCGCGGGCACAACGTCCGAGACAAAAAAAAAAAAAAATGCCGTTTTTGGTTGGTATCTGAGCGGACCACTAACCTCCACCCAAAGTTCTACCTTTCATACTCATACCATGTTACATCCTCCAGTGACGAGAAAGCCCGGACAAAGGCTACATCAATCACACTTTCTACAAATACCACCAACCTATTGCGAACCGAATCCTCTCTGCATACCAGACATCCCATCCTCTATCTAACCCAAAGCAATTGCAAAGAGTCATCGTCTTCCAAAAAGCAAGAAATTTATACTCTCTACCCCTAGAGAAAAAACAACATTTATTAGCGAAAATACAGAAAGGAAAAAACAAATCATTTCCACGTATTCGAATTCCCTTGGCCCCGCAGGATTGCTATCGCCATTAAAAAGTTATATTAGGTTATTTATATTGCAAATATATTACATTTCCCTTTCCCATAATGGGTTTTCATCCATTTCACATCATGGCTTCTCAAAAACTAATTTTGAAATATCGCATATAGTCAGCATATACATGCTGGGACTGTGCATATATATATATTGGAACTGTGTGGAGTTTCTCTAATGGCTCACTGCATCAAACATTTATATAATCTTCCCATCTCAAAAACAATTTTACTCTCCAAAGTGAAAAATCCTCCAAACATATGGAGAATGCATTTATCTAACGTTATTTCTACAAACATACAAAATATTGGAATCCCAAAATCTCCCAACTACAGACCACGGGCCTCACATGAATAAACACTCCAGTTCCTTCGGAGTCGAGCATGTCTCAATTTGAACGAGAAATACCTTTTCAACATTTTTTTTCATTTTGGTTTTGTCAAGCCTGTTGCGAGAAGTACGATAAAAATCCCGTTTAATCTCTTAATAAAATCTTATCATATACAGTCCACTTTCGAGAACCATCCATCATCGAGCTGTGGCGCAGACCCAGAAATAAATAATCGGGATATAACGCAGCTAACGAAACTCATTGTTGAGTTCAACAACATCGTATTAAAATCTATCTATCAGAAGCGGCATCGCATCAGGATGCCAGCATACCAGTTCTTTCTCGGATCTGTTGTCATTTCTATTTCTGCATCATTAATCATCCTTACAATATGTCTTTGAAGATTACTAAAAGTGAATTTAATTACAGAAACTATTTTCGGGAATCAATTATCATCATCCACAAAATCATATCGGCTGGGATGGAAATTCAGCCATCAGAAATTCATCATTCAACCGTCGATTTCTTCAAAGTGTTACAAACTACAACAATCACACTATCGAATTATACGAACCTATCAGATTATCTTTAACTTTAAACCTGAAGATATTATTCAACGGTTTAGCCTTGCACAAGTGCAAGGGGGCCGCCATGCTTAAGTGAGTTGTGCTCACTTAAATAGCAAATGATATTCCTCTCCTTAATTGAACTTTTGTCACCTAACCCCACCTGTGACTTGCGATCACTTCTCCAAGTGACTTGCGTTCACTTCACTAGTTATGACTTGCATTCATACAACCCTGGCGGTAGAGTAGACTGGAGTTGCCATCCAGTGCTTCCAGTGTTGGAATTGCTTTCCATCACTAATCTATGCTATAAATACAAGTGCAATGCATTAACTCGCTCTCTTGTTTACGTGGAACGCGTAACACATATCATCAATCAAAATCATCTACATTTATCAAATCTTCATCGGATCATCAAGTACGGAGCGAGTACGAACATCATCACCTACGCCAACTCCACGAAAAAGAAAAGGAAGTATTCACCCACAACCGTAAGTTATATTTTTAAATATAAACTCATCCGCGGTAGCACTTGCGCTGCATTAATCCCCTAACTCAATCTAACCCTTGCCCGGCCACCATCATACTCGCGTGAGATTGGTTCTCTAATCCCACCTAGCCCTTGCGCGGTCGCAAGACGGATTAAATCCCGAGTTATATTCTTCAACGTAACTAATCAAGTTTCATTCAACTAAATTTTCTATCCATTGTGGAATTAATTATCTTTTAAATCATCATATTTGCTGTGTGAAGTATCAGCCTGGAAAATTCAATTGTTAGTTTTAAGTATTAAATTCAATAAAAGAATTAGAATTGAATTTGCATCAATGCGTTAAACAAAGTTAAAGTTAAAGTTTAAGACAAAACTTGAATTAATATCAAAGAAAACAAAATGTTGCATAAATATTATAATTGCAAAAGTTGATAATATGCAATAGCTTTACCGACAGTCCCCGAGTGCCACACGTCCTTTTTTATGCCAATGCATTTCAGCATGTGCATCATGACCTCCTATGCGAATGCATTCTTGTGCATATTTAAATACCGACCATACACAGTCATATTGCACGCATATTACAATGTTGACCCACATAAATTTTTTCACTCCAACAGCGAGAGTTCAACGTCATGTGAATGCCGACAACAACAAGCATATCTATTTGCATTTGTTTGTAAACCCTTGCTCGATGAGTCACACTAACAAGCACACGTGCCTGCTAGAATGCTCGATCGCCAGTGTCTGTTTGTCAATGGGACGTCATAAGAAATATTTTCTGACTTGGCCCATATGAAATAGAATGTATTTATTTCTAGTATGTAAGCATGTAAATGTTGTAATAGTATTGTAAGTAATTTTACTATAAAATAGAAATCAATCTGATGTCTGCGCTGACGATAAGCGCTATTCACTTGTTTAGGCCAGCAGGCTAACCCCAAAGGAAAATTAAGGGCCGTCCACCCTAATGCAATCTAATACAAAACCGCTTATTTGTTACGGCCGTTAGAACTTATACTAAAAGAAAAAGTGACGTTTCGTTTAGTTACCCCGCCAAAGGCCTGTTAGTTTTGGGGGTAAACGGAATGCGTGGAATGGGACTCGATCACTTGGATTAAAGCCGCAGCAGTATACGCACGCTCGTAAGTTCTTCCTTTAAACAACAAGTTTTCAAAACCATAAAAAAGGTCACTCCAGCGATCATCACCGCCAGAACGCAGAATCCCCGAATATATTAAAAGGTAAACCTGTAGCAATTGCATGTTTGCTTTTTAAACTCTACTTCTCATTTTTCTATTGCACATTCCTTTGAAATAAAATACTAGTGTTATTTTTAATATTAATCATTGCCTTTTATTTCTAACCCCCCTGAGAGAAACTAAGTCTGGAAATCGTCAGCTCAAGTTTTCATGGTCCATCAGCGCCAGTAAGGGAATCAAGCCTAGAGGAAATACAGTCCACTAACCAAAACCATAATATTTATCACATATTTAATCGTTCAGCACACAGCTATTCCGGACAACAACGGAATTTGTACAGCGTCAGAGTTCACAGTTCATCACTGAAGAATTCATCAAATCACTAATAAAAGCGTTTGGTTAAAAGGTATGTGCTCAAATTAAAAGTGAGACAAAGAAAAAAGTGGGTAAGTTTTGTTTTCATATAAATCACATGTGGTGATTAAAAATTACTAAATAAACAGTGCTATTACAAAGCCTATTGTCTATCCAATACTTTCCCCCACCCGTGGTAAGAGGTATTGGACACAGGCTAAGGCTAGCAGTCAGTGGCTTTAAACTTTCCTTGAAACGTTACACTGTACTGCACTTTCGGTTCTTGCAACCATCGCGGTTATAAATTATTATACAAATTCTGAGCTTATTCGTGACAAAAAGGTGCTTGTCCAAACTTTTATGACACCACTTTGGTCGTTAGCAGAATACTGAAAAACTCGCCAACACAGTGCTTTCTGCTCGTTTAAAAATTTAAACGTGCAAACACAAACGCTCATATTGCAATAGACCATTTATTGGCTCTAGCTACATGCGTTAATTGTGGCAAGCAATTTTTCTTTGGACACTTAGCACCAGCAATATTCATTTGAGCGGAGGAGACATAACCTCACATATTATATTGCACACCGGTTACACGTACAGGCTCACTGGTTTTTCTTTTTAAATACAATATCTTCTTTTTCTTTAAAAGCAATATAAATTGGGTTCGATTCATTTAATCCTCACATTTATATTTGATTTTTTGTTCACTGTATCTTTATATCACATATTTATTATACTTATATCACACACACGTATAAAATTATTTTTCATAAAGTCTGGTATTCAGTGGCGAAGAGCTGAAAATAAAACTTCTTGCATATACATACATATATATTTGGCTATAATAAATTTAACAAGAAGATTATAAAGGTTAATCCAAAATTTTCATTTGCGTTAAATTCTTTGAGTGGTAGTGTTAGGTTGTTGAAACCCTTCCCTTTGTTTCTGAGTATCGAATTCGAATTTTCTAAGTCCTTCACAGTAGTTATTCTCGTTTAAATATCAAACGATATGGAGAAATTCATTAAAGCAGCTGATGAGGTGGCACAGTTTGAGGCTGAGTTCAACGACAGACCTCAAGCTGAACACACAAAATACACTCTAGCCATTCACCAAGAAGAGCTAAAGAACAATTGGAGAAAGGCAAAGCTAGCTTATGAGGATCTCTTTTACTCTGAAACGGCAGAGAAAAAGGTGTTAGCGCAGGCCAAACCGAAATACCAAGCGATGTATTCCGCATATTTACGCGGCAGTGCGACTATGGCTGAATTAATAGCAAAGCTAACTAAACGCGATAAGGAGGGAGAAGGTACACCTGCTCAGGAACACAGCATGCAATGACCTCCGTGCGATACGGATGTATTCAAAGGTGACTACCTCTCCTGGCCAACATTATGTGAAATGTTCACGGCAATATATATAGGGAATAAGCGCCTTACCCCGGTTGAGAAGTTATTTCACTTCAACCAAAAAACGCAGGGTGAGGCCAGAGATATAGTTAAAAAATGCCTACTTACGAACGATGGGTTTGATACAGCGTGGAAGAATTTAGGGGAAAGATATGAGAATAAGCGAATTCTCGTCAATACCCAATTAAAAATATTATTTAATCTTGAAAGCGTAGAAAGTGAGTGTGGCAGCGCAATTAAAAAACTTCAGCGGGAAATAAACAACTGCATCTCAGCCTTAAAAACACATCAAATTGCGATATGCAGTTGGGATGCGATATTTACATATTTATGCTCTACCAAACTACCCGAAAGCACGCTAGCTTTATGGGAACAGACTATAGAAAATAAAACGGAAATATCGAAACGGGAAGATATGGATAAATTTTTATCCCACAGGTTCCAGACCTTGGAAACAGTCTCGGGGTTAACAGCTACCAAAAATACAAAAGCTCCCAAACAGCCACCACCCAAACATAATAATGATTCATCTCGAAAGAAAGTAGGCGCCTACCAAGCAAATGTAGCTAGAAACACTTGCAGATGCTGTAAGAAAAATAACCACAAGCTGTCACAATGCCAAAGCTTTCAACGGCTCTCTGTCGTAGACAGAGTGGCGTTTATAAAAGACAGTAGGGGGTGTCTGAATTGCCTCTCAGCGAAACACACAGTATCCAAATGTACGTGCTCCTTTAATTGTAGCATTTGCCATCTAAGGCATCATACACTCCAGCATATTCCACAAAATGCGGGCACGAGTGCAAGACCAACCACAACCCAACAAACACAGTTAGATCAAAGGCCATCTACTTCGGCACAGGCTCAGACCCAACGTCAGTTTGCCACGGCAAATAATCAACCAACCAACTTCAATTCCTGTTTCGCGAATACAAGCAAAGGGCTTCTATTAGGTACTGCGCAAGTCAATATTTTTTATAACAATGAAAACTTTTCGGCCCGCGCCCGAATAGATTCCGGATCAGAGTGCTCGTTCATTTCGGAGCGACTTAAAAGAAGGATAAATTTGCCCAGTCGGAAGCTAAATGCACAAGTGTCAGGGATAAACAAAACGGTGTCAGCCCAAGTGAAAGAGGCATGCTTCATTCAGTTGCGGTCATCAATAAACCCGAATGTACGCATACACACCACAGCATTGGTTTTAGCCCAGCTCACTGGCAATCTGCCAACCTGTCAAATTGACCCCATGATACACCAAGTTTTCCGGACTACGAAAAAATGTTCTAGGCACCATCCTTGCGCAGGAAAAAGTATTTGGCTAGATATTAACTGGCCAAACGGAAACGGCCAAACCAGCCCACAGGTGTGTAATGAGGTATCGCTGAACAAAGTAATAGCGTAATTTTGGGAGCTGGAAGACATTCCCAAAAACCATATTTGTACCAAAGACGAAAATTACTGCGAGGAGTTATATCAAAAAACCACCAAAAGAAATGAGGATGGCAAATATATGTTGTCTTTGCCTTTTAAGCAGGATTTTAAAAAGGGTATTTCATTAGGACCGTCGCTTAAGAGCGCGTGCTCACAAGTTTTCAGAAATGAAACCCGGTTAGCGAAAAATCCCGAATTGCAGACGGAATATAAACGAGTCGAATCAGAGTACGAAACGTTAGCTCATATGGCACGGGTAGAAGAGCATGTTCCGGCAGATACATGCGATACCTATTTTTTACCCCATCACGCAGTAATTAAGGAAGAAAGCACCACCACTAAAGTCAGAGTTGTTTTTAACGCCTCCTGCCCCACTGATAATGGAATCAGTTTAAATGATGTCCTTCATTCAGGCCCAGTCCTTCAGAGTGATCTAACGATTCTCATGCTCGTACGTTTTAGCGGGCGGACACACCATTGCCACCGCCACGAAGGCAAGGGACGAAATCCAGGCGGCATTACATTCAGCCGGCTTCTCCCTCAGGAAGTGGACTTCCAATTGCGACCAACTACTGGAAGGTATTCCAAGATCGCATTTATTAAATGAAAACTTTTTAAATTTTGAAGATGCTAGCATGGTTAAAGCGTTAGGGATCAGGTGGAATGCCCACTCTGATTATTTCTATTTTTCTACGAGACACATAGACAGCCAAGTCGTGTTCACAAAGAGAAAAATATTGTCTGCTATAGCAAAATTATTTGATCCGCTAGGTTGGCTAGGGCCATTTATTATTACCTCGAAAATCATTATGCAAGGTATTTGGCTGGAAGGCACGGGCTGGGACAAAGCCGTATCTCCCGCGATTTTAGATAGATGGCATGATTTTTTAGAAAGCTACAGACATATTGAAAGCATTCGTATACCATGTTGGGTACAGTTTTCCCAGGTAGCGAGCAGCCAACTACATAGCTTTTGCGATGCTTCCGAGAAAGCATACGCAGCCGCAATATACCTGAGGGTACAAGTTGATAATCATGTGTTCGTAAATCTGCTCTTCGTAAAAACCCGTGTAGCCCCGGTGAAGAATATATCTCTACCCCGCCTTGAACTATGTGGTGCGGTCCTGCTATCAGAAATAGTACAGTCAGTCGCGAAAAATCTTAATTTTAACAACCCTACAACCTATCTATAGACGGATTCGACAATCGTCCTTGCATGGATTCGCAAGCCCCCATGCTCGTGGTCCACTTTCGTTGCCCATAGGGTGACAAAAATAATCGACAAAGTAGGGAAAGAAAACTGGCTTCATGTCGACTCGGCATCAAACCCAGCAGATCTCGCAAGTAGAGGTAACCCGCTGAAGATCTTATCAACAAAGCCCTGTGGTGGGAGGGCCCTTTTTGGCTTCATGAATATAGCTCAAATTGGCCTACCCAAGAAACAGAATATACCACCACGTCAGAAGAAAAGCGGGTCCAGGTACACTCATCAATAGTAGATACAGACTCTGATATCCTCACAAGATTTTCTGACCTGTCCAGAGCTTTGAAAGTACTATCCTACGTCTGGAGATTCTTTCAAAGAACTAACCCAAAAACAAGAGCCTCGTTTCAATCGAAGTCTTGCTCAATTTCGTTGAGCGAAATAAAAGCAACGACCCAACGTCTGACTAATACCTATCAAAAGAGGTATTATGGGGAGGAGAATTCAGCTTTGAAATCTAAAGAACTTATAGGAGCACAGAGCGAGGTACTACCACTGAACGCATTCTTAGATGAAAAGGGGGTCATGAGGGCAGGCGGACGCCTTGGAGCTTCCGAAGATATCCCGTACAACGAGCGACACCCAGTTATTTTGCCGTATAATTTCCAGTTGTCGCGTCTTATCGTAAAATTTACCCATAGGATCTCACTCCATGGGGAAAACCAACTTATGCTACGCCTCATCCGTACGCAGTATTGGTTACCACGAGTCCAGTATATGATAAAGCCGACGATCCAAAATTGCAAGGAATGCACGATTTACCGAAAACGTGTTCAAACCCAGCTAATGGGAATTTTACCCAAGGAGAAAACTACGTACTCATGGGCATTCACAAATACAGGAGTCGATTTTGCGGGACCTTTCGATATAAAGAACTTTCGGGGACGAGGTTGTAGAGTGTCGAAGGTGTATGTATGCTTGTTCCTTTGCTTTGCAACGAGAGCGATTCACCTGGAACCCACCTCCGACCTCAGGACTCAATCATTTTTAGCAGCATTTGCGAGGTTCGTTTCGCGAAGAGGCTGCCCTAGTAAGATGTTTTCCGACAATGGCACGAATTTTGTCGGAGCTTCTAGAGCACTTAAAGCGGAAATGAGGGAATTCCTACAAAATGCCCGCGATAACACCCTATCCAAGTACTCCAATCAATCCTTATCGTGGCACTTCATTCCCGCATCAGCTCCTCTCATGGGGGGACTGTTGGAGGCGGGAGTGAAAAGTTTTAAAAGCCCCTTCACAAAGATCGCGTCAAGTTGCAAATTCACCTTTGAGGAGTTTGCGACTTTGCTATGCAGGATCGAAGCCTGCCTCAACTCCCGACCATTGAGCCCTGCGTCAAACAATGCATCAGACCTGGAGCCACTAACCCCAGGTCACTTTTTGGCAGGAGGTCATCTCTTATCTCCCCCGAACCTGACCCCAGCGAAAACTCTGCCTCAATCATAAATCGATGTCAAAAGTTAAAATCCCTACATCACTCCTTCTGCAAGAGGTGGAAATCGGAATACCTCTCTCAACTGCAGAAAATAAATAAATGGAGATTCCCCAAAACGAACCTGAAAATCGGGGACCTGGTCGTAATCAAGGAGGACCACTTGTCTCCAAGCGAATGGAGACTCGGACGGGTAGTCAAATTACACCCAGGAACTGACGATCGTGTCAGAGTGGTGGATATCATGACGATGAAAGGCAAGATAACCCGACCGTTGGTAAAACTCATTATCTTTCCCTACCAGCGCGATGAGGCAGAAGAATCTTCTGCATCCAATTAAAACCTTCGCCGATAGTATTCCACTTCACGAAATCCCAAACCAATGTCAATGTCAATGTAATGCCAAATTTTAAAACCATTGTAAATATATGTGAAACCGATACTCTACGCTGGACAAAGTTAAGATAGGTTCGATTTCACATGCTTTCCAGAATGATTTTAAAGGAGGTGATACAAAGGTGTTGTTAACAGATTAGTGATCTACGAGGAAACTACGATAAACCGAGTAGTGGTTGGGGTTATCTTAAGATATTTAGGTCGAAGGGGCGGTACGTAGGGCCCTCCCATCTACATAACTCTAAGTGCTGCAATCGTACAATATATGGTCTTACCAATGTATCTGAGTGTGGTATCATTTCTGGTTTCCGTTTTGCTGCTCCACTCCTAGAACATTGTATGGATGCATGTGCGACTATCTGTATGTGTTATCAGTGATTATAAAGTTTAGATCGCGCGCTGATCCTAAAAAGGATTGCAGAAGTACTTTGCAAATGTATCTTCGGATATTACAAATATACTCACTACCAGAGACGAGGAGAAAAAATTGTAGTCAATACCAAACCAGATGTTTTTTTTTTTCTTTTTTTACTACTCTTAAGAAATACGCAGCTCTCGATATTGACGTCTTATTGTATGGCAAATAGGGAGAAATTCGTAATTCGAACAATCCAAAACTGCTCGAACAAATTTAATATGCAGCAGTACCGTACTAGCTCCCATTTGAGTTTTTTTATTTGCCCGCATACATTGGATTTTTGAAAGTCGAAGTTGCTTGTTTGTCGATGGGATTTTCGCTCGTATCCCATTTAGCATCCATGCGCTCCTTTTCGAAACCGTGCAGATTCACGACGATCATGTATAGTTGTTAATAATTTCCTTAGCAATAATATGGCTAGACCAACTAAAACAACAGCTGCTATCACACCCAAAACAATGCCCAACCTAAACACTTTTGGTGGACATTCGCGCTCATGCTGTGCATGCAGCTCGACTTTATCATTCACTTCACTATATCGAAATGTGAATTTGCAACCATCATAACGTTGCACATAATCAAATGCCAACTATGAATAAAATAATGGGACCAGGTACCGGCAGTCTGCCAGTGCTGTAGTTAACACAGGTGGTGTTACTGGTATGGGACCCGGTGGTGTTAACAATATGAATACTGGTGCTGTAAGCGGTAATGTGAATGCTCATTGGGGTGCATCTGCGGTCGCTGGCGGATTGAAATACATTAGTTCGTTGGTAGGAAAAATATCTGGATGGGGTGAACCATCTTCACCTGCACAACGACGTAGTATAACGAACTATGATGATGGCACATCATTGTGGGGACAACAATCTCGTGGTGTATCTGGTGGTAATGCATCTCATTGGCAAGATATTACAGATCCAATGAATAGAAATTTGACACGCAACATGTTGGGCAGTCAAAATACTACAAACACGGGCGTAGGACTCGGTAATGCCTCTGGTAACAATTTGGGTAGTCAAGGTGATGTACTAAGTGCGCCAGTCGTTGGTAGCAATGCGAACAATCCTCTTAGTGGTGTTGGTGTTTCTCAGGGAAGGCTTGGCGGTTCGGCAGTTGGCGTTGGTATTGGTGGGGTTAATCAACATAAACCTGATAATAATATGTGGGCACATGCAAATAATCCAAATGTCAGTGCACGAAACACTACTACTGCTTCTTGGGGTGATGAAATCAACCATAATACTGGCATTAATTGGATGTTGGATGATAAACCCAATGCAAATATTAGCCAAATGGGTGGTAGTGCTGGTGGTGCTGCAAACTCTTGGAACGATCCCTCCGTTTCATGTAATACAAATCAAAATAAAATGCCTGGTGGCATTGCAAGCGGTTGGGGTACAACAGGTTCCTCCAATGATGGCCAACCTGACTTATCAACCGACTGGAGTGTTCACAGTGGTATTATGAACAAGGCTCCACAAAAAATAAATAATATTAATGTTGGTTTGGGTAACCTAAACACCGATCTAATAAAACAAAGTAAACAGTATCGACTTCTTGTTGAATATGGCTTTAAAAAGGAAGAGGTTGAACGCGCACTAATTAATACTAATATGAAAATCGAAGAGGCAGCGGAATTATTATGTGCTAATGCAATATCTATGGACTGGAGAAGACGTGAAGACAAAATGCTAGGTTCCTTTAGTGAGCATACTAATCCTAGTGGCAGCTTTCCGGACGCTACCCGCCAACTGGCAATAAGGCCACCAATATGCCATTCCCTCCGAATATTATGAATCAACATATAAGTGGTAACACTGTTGGCGCGAGCAGTAATAACTCTAATCTAGCAGCGCTTAATTCCATGCAACCACCAAACCCAGTGCAAAAGTATCTGAATACAACACAACAACACAATATGACAAGCGGGCAGCAGAATATGAATACTGCAGCGTTAGTATTTGGTCAGGGACTTGAGAGCAATAGTGTTACAGCAGCTGTTAATGCAGCTACTAATAGCAACAATCACCAGCCATCTGCACAGCAGCTACGCCTTCTTGTACAGCAAATTCAATTAGCTGTGCAAAGTGGTTATTTGTCTAGCCAAATTTTATCAGAGCCTTTGTCATCATCAATGCTTGTACTTTTATCTCAATTATTAACTAATATAAAGCATCTGCAAGCAGCACAGCAGTCTTTGGTTCGTGGTGGTAACAATTCCAATACTAATGCTCAGATAAATTATGCCGTTTCCAAATATAAGCAACAAATTCAAAATTTACAAACACAAATAAATGTACAACAAGCGTTTATGAAGCAAAAGCAACAACAACAACAACACCAGCAACAGCAGCAGCAGCCTATGCCACAAAATATGCAGCAACAGCATCCTGCATCACATGCCAACAATTTAAGTAACTTAGATTATATGAGAGGACAGCATGATGCAATTAATGCTTTACAGAGCAATTTCTCAGAAATGAACTTAACCAAGCCCGGTGGTTATCCAGGCGCTCCTACTTCACAGTCAAAACTTATAAATCATTGGCATGGAAATGAAGCAAATCGAAACGGCGTTGCGCGCTATGCCTCTAAGAATGGTAAGAAATTTAAGAACATGCTTGGAAAAAATCTTCATCGTACCATAGCGGTGACATAGGCTGCGATATACCAAGGCGCCTGGTGTGAATTTTTCTTCTCTAGCAAAAGATTGTACTAGTTTCAGGAGACGTTGATATTTTGGATTGTTAAGAAAGAAATAATAGTAAAAGGACACCACAAATAAATTTACAATAAATACCGCTCTGCTACCGTACAACCTCGTGGATTTTTTCATAATGACATTTCTCCATTCAGGAAATGCCTTACCGTACAAACTGAACAAGGCAACCATGGCCGCAATTAATGAGCACTTGACTCACCCTGCACCATTTTAGGCCAAAAAGCTAAATGCACCAAATATTCTGGTAGGTCGTTAATAGCAAATAAGACGTTGCTATTCAATGAGATACCAATTAAAAAAGTATACCAAATCGTTTACGAACGTATGAGGAGAAAGAGTAGTGTATTTTCACATACAAGGGAAGGTGTTATAACCGATCTAGCCACCAGTGTAATAATGTCCACACATTAATCCAGAAAAGTTGTGCACCTTGTTGGTGGGAGCCCAGGGTGGTTTATAGCAAACATCACCACAATTTATAACAAGTTTCTGCAATTTAAAATACACTAGGGGACACAAAGATAACCCCAAATGTTGAACTTTTTTTCTAAAATTTGTATACCTGGTTCTGAAAAATTTTATAAGTCAAAATTTTGAGGTAATCTCTTCACTCAGCCACAACCAGATATTTTTTTTGAAAAATAATCTATACAGACACGTATATAATGTGATTTAATGAGTCTAATTGCAGGCATCATGACTCGTTACGGCCAATTGCGCAGGGCATATGAAAAGAAGGCCAGCTACTTCAAGGTCCCATGCCATTTGTGTTCGGCTAGGCACCCGATCCGTCTCTTCCCAGTCTATCGCTTTAAGAAACCCGAGGAACGGATGCGTAAAGCACTTTTGGGCAATTTCTGTGGCAATTTCCTCCCCATGGCGCTCGCACGGCTGGTTGCACAAGCAACGGGAGATGTCAGCGATGTGGCGAGGAACACCACACCACCCTTCACGTGGATAAGCAAACCAAAGCCTCACGTGAGCCGTACAAGCCATGGAGCATACAGGTAGAGGAGGAAGAACGCGAGAACCTCGAAGGGGCGTTGTCACTATACGCCTCCGATATTGAGGCGGAGGAAATCGACCGAGGAACCAGGGAGAGGGACATCTATTCCCAACCAGCCAGCATGGCCAAAGAGAGATCGGAACCACTGCCCTTCCGACTCTCAGCCAACAGTCAACCAGATCTCCTGACCGTCGCCGCCGACAACGACAACGCCCCCAGCTGGCTGATAACAACACAAGCCGCCGTCACGAAGCCACCACGACTAGCCTGCCTCGCTCTACGTTAACCTCCGCCGATTCTCGAGGAGTCATTGCCACTCGCCAGCTAAGGACGCCGCTAACGTTCCGCAGTGGACGTATAGGGCTGGGCCCCGTCGCTGGACCAGTACTGCGGCCCATGATATCGCTTCCGCCGACTGCTATAGTGAAAATTGAAGCTGGAGGACGACTTCACTTGGTTCGAGCACTAATCGATGTTTTTTCGCCGTCAACCGTTATATCGGCCGACTTGGTCCGGGATCTGCGGCTGGACGAAACTGGAGTGGGTACCTAGATAGGCTGTATGGTGTGTCTGCGGGGGAAGCACGGCGACAACAAACGCATTGCGACCCATGCCGTCGTCACACCACATTTCCACCGAGTGGCGCCTAGTCACAACCTGGATCCAGCCATAACGACTGTGTACACGCACATATGTCTCGCCGATCCAAAATTCTACGTCGCCCCGCCAGTTCGTCTAATTCTCGGGGCAGACGTATATGCCGACATCATGCTCAACCAAGTGCTGCCTGCGTCATTCGGTCCACTCTTGGCGCCAAGCACAATCTTCGGATTTGTGCTCTCTGGAGTATACCGCG
Source organism: Eurosta solidaginis (assembly GCF_040869045.1). Classification (NCBI taxonomy): domain Eukaryota; kingdom Metazoa; phylum Arthropoda; class Insecta; order Diptera; family Tephritidae; genus Eurosta; species Eurosta solidaginis. Next base: position 69,615 of record NW_027137207.1, read on the forward strand.
CCTAAAATGTCGCAGATATAAATATCAAAAAGAAAAAAAAAATAATTAATTTTGAATTTGAATTTAAATAACGAATTTTGTAATAAATAATATTTTATACTTTTGAACTCATGCGTACGGTCTGTCCATCTACAAATCTCTCATTTTTCTCCCTCTAGACATTGTCTATCCTAACAGCAGGGCAAGGCGAGGTTGCGTACCGCAAGGGGGGCCGGCATGTTTAGGCCAGCAGGCTAACCCCAAAGGAAAATTAAGGGTCGGCCACCCTAGTGCAATCTAATACAAAACCGCTTATTTGTTACGGCCTTTAGCACTTATACTAAAAGAAAAAGTGACGTTTCGGTAAGTTACCCCGCCAAAGGCCTGTTAGCTTTGGTGCTAAACGGAATGCGTGGAATGGGACTCGATCACTTGGATTAAAGCCGCAGCAGTATACGCACGCTCGTAAGTTCTTCCTTTAAACAACAAGTTTTCAAAACCATAAAAAAGGTCACTCCAGCGATCTCACCGCCAGACGCAGATTCCCCGAATATATTAAAAGGTAAACCTGTAGCAATTGCATGTTTGCTTTTTAAACTCTACTTCTCATTTTTCTATTGCACATTCTTTTGAAATAAAATACTAGTGTAATTTTTAATATTAATCATTGCCTTTTATTTCTAACCCCCCCTGAGAAAAACTATGTCTGGAAATCGTCAGCTCAAGTTTTCACAACTTCTATTTTCGTTTAATTTTACAAACAACTCACAACATGGCGATCTTGCCAGTTTAGATCACTATCGGCAAAACTGCCAAAATAATCTAACTGACTAGAAATTCCGCCAAGCCTAAAAGTGAAAAAGTAAAATTCAGGATTCCTTACCAGTAAGGCAAAAAAGAAAAATTCTATTGACGTAAACGCTCAAATTTAAGCGAGTATTCATACTGGTGGGCAAAGTCAGCCTTCGTAACAATCCAGGACATTTAAACAATATAAATGGTACTAAAATCCAAAATTTAAATTATAGAGTGATTGTTGAATTAATAAGTAAATTGGAATGTTTAGACGTCTTATAAAATATTCAGTTAACTTTTGACACATATAAGTGTCAGTTATTTCTTGGTTATGAATGAAATAACAACAGAGGAGGAATTCCATAGAATATTTGAGAAGTGTGAAAACACAATCTAGGATTTTATAAAAATTTCGGAAAAAATCTTAAAAAATAAAGCCGATAAGCAAGGTCCGAAAGCGATCACTATAGAAGAGTATCGGCGAAGGAACAAATTGCTTAAAACAGAAGAAATCCCAGAAGTACCTGCCCCAAAAATCCAAAGAAGAAAGCGGGGAGGTAGACAATTTAAGAAAAGAAAAGAAATAGCTGAAACTTACAAAACTCTAAATGTTATAACAAATACAGCAGATAAGATTAAATTGAAAGAAAAAATCCAAGAATTAAGGAAAATGAAATAAAATAAAAATAAAAAAAGAAAAAAATAATAATGTTTTCCAATTTAATTTGATAGAAAATGGCTAGGAAAATGCACTAAAATATCTTGGTGGACTAAAATAGCTCAAGGCGTAATGATAGCGATAGCTGGCTATGAATTTGGCAAAGAAAATACTGAGAAAAGTTCTGCAAATAAATTAATCACATATGAACCAAAACCGCGTGTAGAAAATAAAGAAGAAAATCCAGATAAATGGCTAACTATATTTGCATGCGTAATTACATTCTTGATTGTCACACTTGCAGTTTTAATAAAAAATTACATAAAAGTAAATTGATACAATCAAATAATGTACAACAACGCATTTAAAAAAAATGAATAAATGGCAGGCAATTCACGAAAAATTATCTGAAGAAAAAATTTAAGCGGAAAAAGCATACAAATGCATAAACAAAAACGCCACGATAAAGCCAGAAACTATAGTTAAACATTTAAACACGATCCCACGATCCCTAAATAATATAGGACAGATAATCAATACAGTAAATAAAATACTCACTAAAGAACATCAAACAGAAGCTTACCAATTCTTTTCCCACGTACGCGGAAAATTAGTATCCTCTTTAGCAAGATACAACATAGAAACACCGATACCAACTACAGTAGAAGAAAATCTTTAAGTTGATTTTAGCTCAGTTCGAACCGAACTTTCCCGAAACCACACCCCATCACCAGCTTTAAGTCACTCTTCATCAGTGAAGGAACATAAACCACCAGGTAGCCCACTCATAGCCGTCGCAATGGCACAAACAGTAGTATAATTCATCAAAACTGCCTCATCAGTGCTGCCAGAATTTGATGGCAAGCCTGAAAATTTGCACAGTTTCTTAGATGCCCTAGATGTTCTCGACCAAATCAAGGATAATCATGAAGCCTTAGCTATAACCATGATAAAGACCAAGCTAAAAGGTACTGCAAGAAACTTTATTAGCAACGAAACTATTATTTCACAAATAAAATTAAAATTGGGAACGGCAATAAAAGGCAAGTCAGTGGAGGATTTGGCAGCAAAACTCCTAAATATCCAACAGCGCAGCAAAACTGCAAATCAGTACACAGCGGAAATAGAAAAAATAACTAGGTCCTTGGAGGGAGCATATATCTCGGATGGCTTAAATCCAAACTTGGCAACCAGATATGCAACCCAAGCAGCAGTCAAAGCGATGTGTAAGAACTGCTCGAACGAGAAAGTAAAAATGATTATGCAGGCAGGAACGTTCACAACAATGAACGATGCGTTTTCAAAATTTACAAATAGCTGTACCTAAATAACGGGTAGCTCAAATAAAATCTTAAATATACGGCAACAAAATCAATACCGGAGTAATTTCCGTGGGGGTTACCGAAGTAACAACTATGGAAATTACCGAGGTAGAAGATTTGGACCGCAACAGAGATATAATAACACCTTTGGAACAAACAACAATAATAGTAATAATTCCCGACGAGGGTCACAAACCCAAAACAATAACACACCTTACTACCAGACTCGCAACGTGCGAAGTTTAACTCAGCAGGAAAACCAGGAAACTCCACTTCAAGATCAGTAAATAGAAAAATATATGTACTAAACCTATATTCAAACAGTTATATATCTACAAGAACATCACTAAATAACTCAATTTCCAATAATATAGTAGATACAGGACCAGATATCTCAATTATTAAAAAGAATCAAATAGATAATCATGCAAAAATAAATACAACACAAATAATAGAGTTAAAGGACATAGGTCAAGGTATAACCAACACAATAGGCACAATGAAAGCGGACTTAAAAGGTGATGACCTTCTAATTATACTCAATTGAGCAGAGCTCACAGAGTATATTAACTATGATTGGATAACGGTTGGTTGTACAGGTATAAAGGAATCGAGATAGATATAGACTTCCATATATCAAAATCATCAGGATCGAAAAAAAATTTGATTGAGCCATGTCCGTCCGTCCGTCCGTCCGTTAACACGATAACTTGAGTAAATTTTGAACGATATCGGACTATAACCACGGCCACTTTTTCGATATCGAAAATTTCGAAAAACCGAAAAGGTGCGATAATTAATTACCAAAGACGGATAAAGCGATGAAACTTGGTAGGTGAGTTGAACTTATGACGCAGAATAGAAAATTAGTAAAATTTTGGACAATGGGCGTGGCACCGCCCACTTTTAAAAGAAGGTAATTTAAAATTTTGCAAGCTGTAATTTGGCAGTCGTTGAAGATATCATGATGAAATTTGGCAGGAACGTTACTCCTGTTACTATATGTATGCTTAATAAAAATTAGCAAAATCGTAGAACGACCACGCCCACTTTTGAAAAAAAAATTTTTTTAAGTCAAATTTTAACAAAAAATTTAATATCTTTACAGTATATAAGTAAATTATGTCAAAATTCAACTCCAGTAATGACATGGTGCAACAAAATACAAAAACAAAAGGAAATTTCAAAATGGGCGTGGCTCCGCCCTTTTTATTTAATTTGTCTAGGATACTTTTAATGCCATAAGTCGAACAAAAATTTACCAATCCCTGTGAAATTTGGTAGGGGCTTAGATTCTGGGACGATAACTGTTTTCTGCGAAAAAGGGTGAGATCGGTAGCCACGCCCAGTTTTTATACACTGTCGACCGTCTGTCCTTCCGCTCGGCCGTTAACGCGATAACTTGAGCAAAAATCGATATATCTTTACTTAACTCACGCACTTATCTGAACTCACTTTGTATTGGTATAAAAAAATGGTGAAATCCAACTATGACCACGTCCACTTTTTCGATATCGAAAATTACGAAAAATGAAAAAAATGCCATAATTCTATAGCAAATACGAAAAAAGGGATGAAACATGGTAATTGGATTGGTTAATTGACGCAAAATATAACTTTAGAAAAAAACTTTGTAAAATGGGTGTGACACCTACCATATTAAGTACAAGAAAATGAAAAAGTTGTGCAGGGCGAAATAAAAAACTCTTAAAATCTTGGCAGGAATACTGTTCGTGGTATTACATATAAATAAATTAGCGGTATCCAACAGATGATGTTCTGGATCACCCTGGTCCACATTTTGGTCGATATCTGGAAAATGCTTTCACATATAAAACTACCACCACTCCCTTTTCAGACCCTCGTTAATACCTTTAGTTTGATACCCATATCGTAAAAACATATTCTAGAGTCACCCCTGGTTTATGGCGATATCTCGAAAAGGCGACCACCTATAGAACTAAGGCCCACTCCCTTTTAAAAAGACTCATTAGCACCTTTCATTTGATGCCAATATCGTACAAACAAAGTTTAGAGTCACCCCTGGTCCACCTTTATGGCGATATCTCGAAAAGGCCTCCCCCTATAGAAATAAGGCCCACTCCCTTTTAAAATACTCATTAACACCTTTCGTTTGATACCCATACTGTACAAACGCATTCTGGAGTCACCCTGGTCCACCTTTATGGGGATTTCTCGAAAAAGCTACCACCTATACAACTACCACCACTCCCTTTTAAAACCTTCATTAATACCTTTAATTTAATACCCATATCTTACAAACACATTCTAGAGTCACCCCTGGTCCACCTTAATGGCGATATCTCGAAAAGGCGTCCACTTATCGAACTAAGCCCCACGCCCTTTTAAAATACTCATTAAAACCTTTCGTTTAATACCCATATTGTACAAACGCATTCTAGAGTCACCCCTGGTCTACCTTTATGGCGATATCTCGAAGAGGCGTCCATCTATAGAACTAAGGTCCACTCCCTTTTAAAATACCTTTCATTTGATACCCATATGGCACAAACAAATTCTAGAGTCAACCCTGATCCACCTTTATGGCGATATCTCGAAAAGGCGTCCACCTATAGAACTAAGCCCAGTCTTTTAAAATTCTCATTAACATCTTTCATTTGATAACCATATCGTACAAACAAATTCTTACTTTAAAGTTAAAGTTAAATTTAAAGTTAAAGTTTAAGACAAAACTTGAATTAATATCAAAGAAAACAAAATGTTGCATAAATATTATAATTGCATAAGTTGATAATATGCAATAGCTTAACCGCGGCAGTCCTCAAGTGCCACGCGTCCTTTTTTATACCAATGTATTTCAGCATGTGCATCATGACCTCCTATGCGAATGCATTTTTATGCATATTTAAATACCGACCATACACAGTCATATTGCACTCATATTACAATGTTGAAGCCTTAGCTATAACCATGATAAAGACCAAGCTAAAAGGTACTGCAAGAAACTTTATTAGCAACGAAACTACTATTTCACAAATAAAATTAAAATTGGGAACGGCAATAAAAGGCAAATCAGTGGAGGATTTGGCAGCAAAACTCCTAAATATCCAACAGCGCAGCAAAACTGCAAATCAGTACACAGCGGAAATAGAAAAAATAACTAGGTCCTTGGAGGGAGCATATATCTCGGATGGCTTAAATCCAGACTTGGCAACCAGATATGCAACCCAAGCAGCAGTTAAAGCTATGTGTAAGAACTGCTCGAACGAGAAAGTAAATATGATTATGCAGGCAGGAACGTTCACAACAATGAACGATGCGTTTTCAAAATTTACAAATAGCTGTACCTAAATAACGGGTAGCTCAAATAAAATCTTAAATATACGGCAACAAAATCAATACCGGAGTAATTTCCGTGGGGGTTACCGAAGTAACAACTATGGAAATTACCGAGGTAAAAGATTTGGACCGCAACAGAGATATAATAACAACTTTGGAACAAACAACAATAATAGTAATAATTCCCACCGAGGGTCACAAACCCAAAACAATAACAGACCTTACAACCAGACTCGCAACTTGCGAAGTTTAACTCAGCAGGAAAACCAGGAAACTCCACTATATCTATATTTAAACTACTAAACCTATATTTAAACAGTTATATATCTACAAGAACATCACTAGATAACTCAATTTCCAATTTTATAGTAGATACAGGGCCAGATATCTCAATTATTAAAAAGAATCAAATAGATAATCATGCAAAAATAAATACAACACAAATAATAGAGTTAAAGGACATAGGTCAAGGTATAACCAACACAATAGGCACAATGAAAGCGGACTTAAAAGGTGATGACCTTCTAATTATACTCAATTGAGCAGAGCTCACAGAGTATATTAACTTTGATTGGATAACGGTTGGTTGTACAGGTATAAAGGAATCGAGATAGATATATATCAAAATCATCAGGATCGAAAAAAAATTTGATTGAGCCATGTCCGTCCGTCCGTCCGTTAACACGATAACTTGAGTAAATTTTGAGGTATCTTGATGAAATTTGGTATGCAGGTTCTTGAGCACTCATCTCAGACCGTCATTTAAAATGAACGATATCGGACTATAACCACGGCCACTTTTTCGATATCGAAAATTTCGAAAAACCGAAAAAGTGCGATAATTAATTACCAAAGACGGATAAAGCGATGAAACTTGGTAGGTGAGTTGAACTTATGACGCAGAATAGAAAATTAGTAAAATTTTGGACAATGGGCGTGGCACCGCCCACTTTTAAAATAAGGTAATTTAAAATTTTGCAAGCTGTAATTTGGCAGTCGTTGAAGATATCATGATGAAATTTGGCAGGAACGTTACTCCTGTTACTATATGTACGCTTAATAAAAATTACCAAAATCGTAGAACGACAACGCCCACTTTTGAAAAAAAAATTTGTTTAAGTCCAATTTTAACAAAAAATTTAATATCTTTACAGTATATAAGTAAATTATGTCAAAATTCAACTCCAGTAATGACAGGGTGCAAAAAAATACAAAAACAAAAGGAAATTTCAAAATGGGCGTGGCTCCGCCCTTTTTATTTTATTTGTCTAGGATACTTTTAATGCCATAAGTCGAACAAAAATTTACCAATCCCTGTGAAATTTGGTAGGGGCTTAGATTCTGGGACGATAACTGTTTTCTGCGAAAAAGGGTGAAATCGGTAGCCACGCCCAGTTTTTATACATTGTCGACCGTCTGTCCTTCCGCTCGGCCGTTAACGCGATAAATTGAGCAAAAATCGATATATCTTTACTTAACTCACGCACTTATCTGAACTCACTTTGTATTGGTATAAAAAAATGGTGAAATCCAACTATGACCACGCCCACTTTTTCGATATCGAAAATTACGAAAAATGAAAAAAATGCCATAATTCTATACCAAATACGAAAAAAGGGATGAAACATGGTAATTGGATTGGTTAATTGACGCAAAATATAACTTTAGAAAAAAACTTTGTAAAATGGGTGTGACACCTACCATATTAAGTACAAGAAAATGAAAAAGTTTTGCAGGGCGAAATAAAAAACTTTTAAAATCTTGGCAGGAATACTGTTCGTGGTATTATATATAAATAAATTAGCGGTATCCAACAGATGATGTTCTGGATCACCCTGGTCCACATTTTGGTCGATATCTGGAAAATGCTTTCACATATAAAACTACCACCACTCCCTTTTAAGACCCTCGTTAATACCTTTAGTTTGATACCCATATCGTAAAAAAATATTCTAGAGTCACCCCTGGTCCATCTATAGAACTAGGGTCCACTCCCTTTTAAAATACCTTTCATTTGATACCCATATGGCACAAACAAATTCTAGAGTCAACCCTGATCCACCTTTATGGCGATATCTCGAAAAGGCGTCCACCTATAGAACTAAGCCCACGTCTTTTAAAATTCTCATTAACATCTTTCATTTGATAACCATATCGTACAAACAAATTCTTACTTTAAAGTTAAAGCTAAAGTTAAAGTTAAGTTTAAAGTTAAAGTTTAAGACAAAACTTATATTAATATCAAAGAAAACAAAATGGTGCATAAATATTATCATTGCATACGTTGATAATATGCAATAGCTTAACTGCGGCAGTCCCCAAGTGCCACATGTCCTTTTTTATACCAATGTATTTCAGCATGTGCATCATGACCTCCTATGCGAATGCATTTTTATGCATATTTAAATACCGACCATACACAGTCATATTGCACTCATATTACAATGTTGACCCACATAAATTACGTTCACTCCAATACAGCGGGAGTTCAACGTCATGTGAATGCAGACAACAACAAGCATATCCATTTGCATTTGTTTGTATACCCTTGCTCAATGAGTCACACTAACAAGCACACGTGCCTGTTAGAATGCCCGATCGCCAGTGTCTGTTTGTCAATGGGACGTCATAAGCAATATTTGCTGACTTGGCACATATGAAATAGAATGTAGTTATTTCTAGTATGTAAGTATGTAAATGTTCTAATAGTATTGTAAGTAATTTTACTATAAAATAGAAAGTATTCAAGAATAAAAATCAATCTGGTGTCTGCGCTGACGATAAGCGCTATTCAACTTATATTTTTGTTTAATTTTACAAACAACTCAGAACATGGCGATCCTTCCAGTTTAGATCAATATCGGCAAAACTGCCAAAATAATCTAACTGACTAGAAATTCCGCCAAGCCTAAAAGTGAAAAAGTAAAATTCAGGATTCCTTACCAGTAAGGCAAAAAGGAAAAATTCTATTGACATAAATAAACGCTCAAATTTAAGCGAGTATTCATACTGGTGGGCAAAGTCAGTCTTCATAACAATCCAGGACATTTAAACAATATAAATGGTACTAAAATCCAAAATTTAAATTATAGAGTGATTGTTGAATTAAATAAGTAAATTCGAATGTTTAGACGTCTTATAAAATATTCAGTTAACTTTTGACACATATAAGTTTCAGTTATTCCTTGGTTATGAATGAAATAACAACAGATGAGGAATTCCATAGAGAAATGTGAAAACACAAACAAGGATTTTATAAAAATTTCGGAAAAAATCTTAAAAAATAAAGCCGATAAGCAAGGTCCGAAACCGATCACTATAGAAGAGTATCGGCGAAGGAACGAACTGCCTAAAACAGAAGAAATCCCAGAAGTACCTGCCCCAAAAATCCAAAGAAGAAAGCGGGGAGGTAGAATATTTAAGAAAAGAAAAGAAATAGCTGAAACTTACAAAATTCTAAATGTTATAACAAATACAGCAGATAGGATTAAATTAAAAGAAAAAATCCAAGAATTAAGGAAAATGAAATAAAATAAAAATAAAAAAAAGAAGAAAAAAAATGTTTTCCAATTTAATTTAATAGAAAATGGCTAGGAAAATTCACTAAAATAGCTTGGTGGACTAAAATAGCTCAAGGCATAATGATAGCGATAGCTGGCTATGAATTTGGCAAAGAAAATACTGAGAAAAGTTCTGCAAATAAATTAATCACATTTGAACCAAAACCGAGTGTAGAAAATAAAGAAGAAAATCCAGATAAATGGTTAACTATATTTGTATGCGTAATTACATTCTTGATTGTCACACTTGCAATTTTAATAAAAAATTACATAAAAAGTAAATTGATACAATCAAATAATGTACAACAACGCATTTAAAAAAAATGAATAAATGGCAAGCAATTCACGAAAAATTATCTGAAGAAAAAATTAAAGCGGAAAAAGCATACAAATGCATAAAAAAACGCCACGATAAAGCCAGAAACTATAGTTAAACATTTAAACACGATCCTACGATGCCTAAATAATATAGGACAGATAATCAATACAGTGAATAAAATACTCACTAATCAAACAGAAGCTTACCAATTCTTTTCCCACGTACGCGACAAATTAGTATCCTCTTTAGCAAGATACAACATAGAAATACCGATACCAACTACAGTAGAAGAAAATCTTCAAGTAGATTTTAGCTCAGTTCTAACCGAACTTTCCCGAAACCGCACCCAATCACCAGCTTAGTCACTCTTCATCAGACTTGGCAACCAGATATGCAACCCAAGCAGCATGCAAAGCGATGTGTAAGAACAGCTCGAACGAGAAAGTAAAAATGATTATGCAGGCAGGAACGTTCACAACATTGAACGATGCGATTTCAAAATTTACAAATAGCTGTACCGAAATAACTGGTAGCTCAAATAAAATCTTAAATATACGGCAACAAAATCAATACCGGAGTAATTTCCGTGGGGGTTACCGAAGTAACAACTATGGAAATTACCGAGGTAGAAGATTTGGACCGCAACAGAGATATAATAACATCTTTGGAACAAACAACAATAATAGTAATAATTCCCGACGAGGGTCACAAACGCAAAACAATAACAGACCTTACAACCAGACTCGCAACGTGCGAAGTTTAACTCAGCAGGAAAACCAGGAAACTCCACTTCAAGATCAGTAAATAGAAAAATATATATACTAAACCTATTTTTAAACAGTTATATATCTACAAGAACATCACTAAATAACTCAATTTCCAATTTTGTAATAGATACAGGACCAGATATCTCAATTATTAAAAAGAATCAAATAGATAATCATGCAAAAATAAATACAACACAAATAATAGAGTTAAAGGACATAGGTCAAGGTATAACCAACACAAGAGGTACAATGAAAGCGGACTTAAAAGGTGATGACCTTCTAATTATACTGAGTTGAGCAGAGCTCACAGAGTATATTAACTTTGATTGGATAACGGTTGGTTGTACAGGTATAAAGTGTAGCGCTCATGTCAAATATACCCTACAGGGCTATTCGAGTATCGAATTTTCTTCTACATAAGGTGATATGGCTACAAGAGAAGAAGTATTGTAGGCGTTACATTAAATACCTACATACTTTTTGCATAAACCATAGCGGGATAATCAGGCGATTTTTGGAGAACAAAGAAAAAAAAAACATGTTCTTAAAGTACCCGTGGCGCTACATTTTGCAGTCGGTCACTTTAGTTCGGCTTAAAATACTATAGTTTTTTTCGTCGGGATTTGATTTAAGGCATTTAATTCTAAATTACATAATTAAATTTTACTTAATTCGTCAATAGTTAAGTCATCAGAAGTTAGTTCGTAAACCGTAATTTGTTAATAGTTATTTGATACCTACTTAATTCGTGAATATTTAATACGAAAAGGCAACAGTCATAAATACCTAGTTCACCTCTTACTTAATTCGTTAAACCCCAATTGGCGTATACTTAACTTGTAATCACCAAATTAATTCATATTTATTCCGTATATATACCGAAATAGCTCATTCTTATTGTGGAAATGCTTAATTCATTAATTCGTAATCTATTTAACTATGGCTAATTCGCGCGTATCTAATTCGCTAATACCTAATTCGCAATTACCTAATTCACCCATTCGTAATTCAATTTCTTATAGTTTATTCGCTCATCCCTAATTGGAAAACACCAGAGTTATTTATTAATTCTTTATCATTATACCTGATATATCTTTACTTAGTTCAATAATACCTAATACACATGTACTTAATTCATGAATACCGACTTTATACTAAATAAATAAACATCTAATTCATGTTTACCTAATTCGGGAATACTTAATTAACCTTACGGAAGTCATCTAAACCCTAGTCATACTCACGTAATTCGAGAATACTTAATTTATATTTAATTAGTTCGTGAATGTCTAATTAATGTCTGCGCTAGTAATAAATACCTAATTCATACTTATTTAATTTAGGAATTCATACTTACTTAACTTAGGAATACATATTTCATACTTAATTCCTAAATACATAATTCACAAAATACCTAATTCGCTAATAATAAACATTTTTGGCAATGAATACATATATGTAGTTTTTTTATTAGTAATTAGAGCACAGAAAGCATATTTAAGTAGCGTGATCGTGAAGTCACCTATGCCGACTATTATTTCAAATTCTTCTATGCCTACTAATTGTGTATGGATTAACATTGCACTAAGCTGGAACAATAGCAGTAAATACCGCTAGTCCTAGTTCAACATTAGTTCAAGGTTAGCAAAACTTTTTGGAGCTGAGCTTGATGTTGACTTGAGGAGGAAAAGTGAGTCTTATGCCGGCACTGGAAATGAAAACGTCTTTGATATCTTGGCGAGAAAATATTTAAAAACGATTTATTAAAGAATAAAAGTTAAAATGTGAAGTATAGTGACTGTTTGCACTAAGTTAGTATAAACTAACAAAAACTTCAAACGATTTTACGTTGCACTAAAATAAAATAATAAGTGCATCAGTTAAAACGATAAATATGCAAAATGAAGGCGAAGTGACTTAGAGTGCCAACCTAGGCGAATTTTCAACTGTAGAGATCCGCGCTTGACGTCGTATTCCCAAAACCATGTTCCTGAGGCCTACCGTGAAGATCCCGAAATCCATAGTGCCAGTGTTGCATTGGTGAATCACTTATTTTGATTTCTTTAATTATAAATCGAAAATCTTTGTTGAAATTTAAAATTTTGCAAAATGTTGCTAAGTGCAATTTCTGAAGTCTTGCAATCGGTCAAGGTATTCTGAAAAAATAAGCAGTACGAAATACATGAATCGCTTGAGTTAATCGGAGTATAAATTTCTTTCGGATTGTTGAATACAAAGTTAGAAAGTATAAATCATTTTTCAAAATAAGAATTAATATATATATATATATATATATATATATATATATAAAGTACAAAACAATCTTAAGAAGCCCTTAATCCTATTATGTTTTATTGAGTTCTAAATATAATCATGAAGGAAACAATACGCAGTGCAAGCATAAATGTTAGCTAAATAAAAATAAATAAGTAAATACTTTAATAGAAAAAAATTTAAAATAGAAATGTAGAGACAACTAAATAACTATATCTAGTAAAATATACCTAAAATATAAAAAAAACAAAACAAAAAGAATTGTATTGAAGTTTCAAAATGTTTAAATGTTAGAATTCAGAAGGAAAAGAGCAATGTAAAATATTCGCAATATTTCATTGCAAAGTGTTCGAGGCTTATTGCCTTGTGTGCTTTTGGGCATGCCTATGAGTGTGTGTGTTTGAAAAAGGTAAATTGTTGACCGACGTAATTATGAAAAGAAATCACATATAAGTTGTTCCGATAGTACTAGTCGAACCTGCTCGACCCTGATTACCTTTTTAATGATTCCGAACTAGTTGTTTTGTGCAACCTAGTTCACTTGTTATTTCTTTGAAGGCATCATCTACAACGTCGTCGTCGCTGGGCCCACCGTCGCATCGATGGAATAGCTGAATGCAAGTAAGTAATCTATCCCAATCTTGCAACTAAGAAAAATTGCCAAAATATGTATTTGGTTCGAACATACTGATGTTACGTAAACGTAGTAAGGTTAATGACTTACATACCGAGATAAAATGTTCGATCGACATACATACAAGCTTTCGAAAATAATGTTGCATGATTCTTTTTAAAATTTGATTTTGATGTAGTTTTTTTTGCACAATTAACTAAAATTACTTAGACCTATATTTCCATTTAAAGGAGACATTTTGGTTTACTATCGTTTTTTTTTATAGCGTTGAATTCGGAAAAGAAAAATTGCGAATATTAAATATTAGGCCAATAGTGGTTTTTTTTTTGATACTTGCGAATTGCTGAAATTAAATTCCTAAACATTCACAAAGCGGATGCTAATTTTCTAAGTATTCTGATGTAGGCGTAGGACTTAAACTTTAGTTTAGATTTGGATTGAATAAAATGTAAAAACTTGAATATTGAAATGAACGACTAATCTTTTCTTGGTCGATGACGAAATGTAGGTATATTATAAGCTGAAATGACGTAAGTATAAATAGGGTTAACCTAAACGAATATCTCTCCCAGGTTAACAGGTTGGGTGGGTATAGACAGGGGGGATTTTCCACCTTTTTTTTCTCTCCTCGGCATTTGCTTTCGCAAACTACTCCATGTACCCAGATTTGATAGACAGTTAATCGCAGGCTGTTTTTGTTATAGATTTTTTTGTTTGTTTGTTTGGCTGCAGTTTGCATTTCGCTGGTTTCGGTTTGGTTTTGATTTTTTTTTGGTTATCGGCATACAATTTAAATCTTTTTGTAAGACTTCGCTGCGCAAGGATGAAGCAAACCCACTCCCATTTTCCCTGAGCTAAGCTGAAGCAGAGCTAGGTGTGCCACCCCGCTTCAATCCGAACGCACCTTCGTAGGTTTCCCTAGTTTAAGCAGCAGTGTGATGAGAAGTTCGTTACAGAAAAGAAATGGCGCCCAACGTGGGGCCGGAAGATCTAGAAGCCCCTCAAGATTGGACCAGAATACCTTCGAAGCCCGATCAACGAGAAAGGCTCGAGAAATTTCTAGGCTCAATTAATGTAGAATGTAGTAAGCAGAGGCTTACAAGCGTGTTATATTGACTCGCTAAGTTTATCGGTCATTGAAGACTAAATTTCTTTGAACTAAAATTTTGCTGTTGCGTTAACAGTTAGGAGGTTTAAAAGATGCAGGATTTGCAGAATTTCTGGATTATTTCGGAATCTGACCGCTAATTTTTCAATCTCTTATAAATGTTACTGCATCACTCGTACTTCGCTTTATTGTTTACTTAGAACAGTTAAGAAAGCTTGGATTCATAGCATATTGAGTTGCCTTGATTGCTAGCCACTAAATTATCTGCTTTTGGAAGCGATTAAAGCATTGGGATAATTTATAATTTTACCTTTTTGTTCACACATATTTTTTTGATTTGCCCGAAGTGGAGTTTTTGCTTTTGGTTTATATTAAAAGCATACCCTTCGCGCTATAGTCGAGAAATTACATTTTCAGATTAAATTCTTTAGGAACCTTTTTCTTCAGAAGTTTACCGGAGAAATACTAAGGAATTTCATTTCATTTCATAGTAGTAGTACAAATATTCCAGCATTTTTTTTTGGAGTAAAGCTGTAAACTCAATGCCTAGCCGTCGCGTTTTTCATTGTGATTACAGCATAACGCGTTTGCAACTGTCGAAAGATTAAATAATACTTTCAGCTATTCATATACCCTACAGAGTAGTCGACCATTTCAATAAATAACAATTGATTAAAGTTTTTTTTTGTTATTGCACGTGTAACTTTACATTTGCAGATAAATACCGAATATATGTATATTACTATTTTTTTTGTGATCATATAAGTCAGAGGTTGGAGAAGCTCTGTAATTTGCTAGTGCCGATAGAATTTTCGTTTTCTTTTTTTTTTGCAATGCCCGTGACTCATAGTCCAGAGCGAGATGCCTCTAGAATAGAAGCAGAAAATATGAATAATTCAATTTGCGTGATTTGTAGCGAGGCTCTTCGAGCTGACGCTGATCGAGTTGAAACGGAATGTAAGCATCATTTCCATTCAACTTGTATTCGTACATGGCTAGAGAATAACTCCACATGTCCTGTATGTAGAGCCACATGCGAATGTTCTGATTCGAACGTAGCATCTGGAAATGTCGTTAATATACTTGAACAGACTAATCACCAAACAGGCGCTATTCCGCGGAATAGGCCAAATACTCGGTGGCATGTACAAAGCCAACAACGGTGGACGACGTCTTCCGGTGTTCCAGCTCAGGCCAGCCCGAGGAGACAACGAAATTCCAATACGAACTCCAACAATATATCTGAGAATAGAGTGCAACAGATTATACGCGAGTCCATTAATGATTTTCGTGGTCAAATCATGGCATCCATTACCGATGAAGTACAAAATTTATTTCAAAGTTTAAATATTAATAGGAACGTAGATAGAATCCCATCACCTACCAATGAACGTCGTGAGGAGCCACCAGTATGGCCACGCGATATTCCGTACGAGGAACGCCCTATAAATAGACCTTCTAACCCTAGCCGAGGAGAATCGTTGGGAACATCACGGATTTCTTTGGCTAATGAAAAACTATCGAATCTGATAAGAAATTGGCAGATTAGGTTCAGTGGCTCCAAAGATGCCATATCCATCGACCAATTTATCTATCGGATAAATACCCTTACATCTCTGCACTTGAATGGAAATTTTATCCTGTTATGTCAACATGTGCATTCCTTATTCGAGGGCAATGGTTTTGGTGGTATCGTCAAAACTGCGAGAATCTCGATTGGCTTGAGTTATGTGAGGCGATGCGACGCCAATTTAAAGATTTCTCTACCGACTCGGAAATTAAAGACGACATTAGGAAAAGGAAACAGAAGCCGAATGAGCTATTTGATGACTTTTTAGATAACATTATGAGCATGTGTGACAGATTAAGATATCCTATGAACGACTCCGATTTAGTGGAGACACTTATGCGAAATATAAAGCCTGACCCCCGACACGAGTTGCTACATCTGGACATACGCGATATCGTTACTTTGAGAAGAGAGGCTCGAAGGCATGAAAAATTCTTTCGTGACCTTAACAATACAGTACCGCGGCAAACACCAGTGCGTCGGCAGATATGCGAACTTTCCCATCACCCCAAAAGTGATGATAACGGCGGAGAAGATCACAAGTAGGTCATCGATATCACGATTGTCTGAAGACACGGCGAATATTTTGTTATGGCTGTGGTGCCGCGGACACATACAAACCATCTTGTGCAAAATGCACGTCGGAAAACGCAAGGAGGGATGTTCGTAAAACAACCGGCGGACGTCCAACTCATCGACCTCGGAACTAAATTCCAGCTCAGTTAATGATGATTTCATTAGAGCCAAAATCCTACTGAAGGTTTCTTCGAAGGTACCAGACATGACATATACATATTTATCGTTAAATAAACCTTTAGATTCCGTTAACCCAATTGCGTGCAGTTCACGCAGTATAGTAAATCCACTTTTTCGACCGTACCATATACGTTTGGCTGAATATAAGAGGGCGAGGGCTCGAATATTTTCAGGATTGACGCACGCACTTCCAAAGTCAAGATCGAGTAAGCGTATGCATGACTTTTGGCAGCGCAAAAAGGACATGCGCAAGCATGTTATATCGTCAATTGTGGCTAATGTGTCGGATATTAGACCCTACGCTAACTTATCACTTTTTAGAACAAGCTATTTGGCATTGCTGGATAGCGGAGCCAATAAAAGTTGTATAGGGTCGCATTTAGCTAAAAGGCCTTGAGCTCGATTCAAACTCGCGATCTTACAAATCAGTAGGCCGATATAACAACAAAAATTGTTAAAGAGATTTTAGATAATCCGGACTTGAAAAATAGGAAATTCTCTGGACTAGTTAGAACTGCCGATGGGAAAAAGCAAAATGTAGCAGGGTCGATTAGCCTTAAAATATCATTTAATGATCAGCAGCATAATTTTGAATTTTTGATTGTACCCACTGTAGCAATTAATATTATCTGCGGCATGGATTTCTGGCAGACATTTGGTTTAAAAGTATTGGTAGAAGCGAGTTTATGCCAGTTTTCTGCAGAAGAAGAAGAGGAAGAAACGGAAGTAGTACAGCTTTCCTCGATGCAGAGACGTCAGTTAGCAGTAGCGATAGCCGCCTTCCCTTCGCTTGAGAAAGAAGGCCTAGGCACCACAAACCTGATTGAACATTCCATAGACACGGGAATATATACCCCAGTGAAACAGAGGTATTACCCAATTTCACCAGCTATGGAGAAAATTATCTGCAAAGAAATATACCGCATGTTACAATTAGGCGTTATAGAGGAAGCTGAAGGATCCTCATGGTCTTCACCAGGAGTATTAATCGTGAAGCCAGGGAAAGCCAGATTCTCTTTAGACTCCCGTAAACTAAATGAGTTAACGGTTAAAGATGCATATCCGATACCTAATATCGACGGACTTTTATCGAGGTTGCCTCCCGAACGAATCATCTCGAAGATTGACCTTAAGGATGCTTTTTGGCAAATTCGTTTGTCGCCAGAATCTAAGCCAAAAACTGCTTTCACTGTACCCAATCGACCGTTGTATCAGTTCACGCGTATGCCCTTTGGCCTATGTAACGCGCCGCAGACAATGTGCCGATTGATGGACAAAGTGATTCCATACCACCTTCAAATGCACGTTTTTGTGTATCTGGATGACCTGCTGGTCGTTTCGCAGTCTTTCGAAGAACACGTTACTCATTTATTGGAAGTAGCCACCCAAATAAAGAAAGCAGGGCTAACAATAAACGTTAGTAAAAGTAGTTTTGGGTTACGTAAAGTGAAATATTTGGGTTTTGTTGTAGGTAATGGTTCGCTCTCAGTCGATCCGGATAAGGTTGAAGCGATCACCAATTATCCCGTGCCCAAAAATGTACGCCACATCCGCCAGTTTTTAGGAATGACGGGGTGGTACCGACGCTTTATTTCCGACTATGCAAGTCTGACATTTCCACTTACCGAATTGCTGACGAAGAAAAAAACGTTCAGATGGAGTACGGAGGCTCAAAGTTCATTTGAAGCGGTCAAGGAGAAGCTTACTACAGCTCCATTTCTATTGCATCCCGATTACGCGAAGCCATTCATAGTCCAATGCGACGCAAGCCAGTGCGGTGTTGGTGGTCTCTTGGCTCAATGTGATGAGAATGGAGATGAAAGGCCTATTGCCTTTATGTCCCATAAACTGAATAAAGCCCAAAGAAACTATACCGTCACCGAATTGGAGTGTCTCGCGGTCGTATTAGCCATAAAAAAGTTTAGAGCTTACATTGAAGGTCATGAATTTAAAGTGGTAACAGACCACGCCAGTCTGAAATGGCTAATGCGGAAGAAAGACTTGAGTGGGCGATTAGCAAGGTGGGCTCTGAAACCGCAGGGTTTCAACTTTTCGATAGAACACAGAAAAGGGAGCGAAAATAAAGTAGCTGATGCACTATCGCGAATACACGAAGTTGACTCGATAAACATGGAATCGTTAGATTTGGAAGTATTGCCAGAAATAGATCTGTATTCAGAATTATTCGAGGCTAGCGATTATAAGCAGTTACGAAATAAATTTTTACAGGCAGAATTACCGGACTATCGAGTAGTAGACAAATTTATCTACCATCGAACGTCGTTTGAAACTGAAGGCAGTTTACAACCCGACCCATGGAAACTTTTAGTACCTGAGGGACTTAGAAAGGATGTGATCTATAGTGCTCATAACACTCCCTCGGCAGCACATGGTGGAATAACCAAAACTCTAGAGCGTATAAGAAGAAATTTGTTTTGGCCGGGAATGGTTGTAGATGTGCGGAAATATGTTCTATCTTGCGAGTTATGCAAAACATCGAAAACGCCGACACATGCCCTGCGCCCGCCAATGGGTCAGCTAGCAAGTAGCGAACGGCCATTCGAGCGTTTGTATGTCGATCTCATAGGACCCTTTCCTAGATCCAAAAAAAGGTAATATTGGTATCCTCATAGTGTTAGACCATTTTTCGAAGTTTACCTTTTTGAAGCCGCTTAAAAAGTTTACATCGAACCTAATAATACAGTTTCTAAAGGAAAGTATATTTGATTGCTTTGGTGTGCCTGAAACTATAGTTTCGGATAATGGCAGTCAGTTTGTGAGCAAAGATTTTACATCATTTCTGACTAAGTATGGCGTTACCCACGTAAAAACAGCAGTTTATTCCCCACAAGCAAATGCTTCGGAGCGAGTAAACCGGTCGATAATAGAGGCGTTGCGATCATCCCTTCGAAAGGATCAGCGGGATTGGGATAGTTATATTAGTAGTATAAATAGCTCACTTCGGAATAGCTTGCATCATACTATAGGGAGATCACCCTATTTTATAGTTTTTGGACAGAATATGATGACTAATGGACACGATTACAAAGTGTTAAGGAACCTTGAAATTTTGAATGAAGCTACTGCGAAAATAGAACGCGAAGACGAATTCGCTATCCTTAGGGAAGATATTGCGAGAAGAATGCAGTCTGCCTATGACAAAAATGCTCGTTCGTATAATCTTAGAACCCGATTACGTGATTTCAAACCGGGACAGTTAGTGGTAAGGAGAAATTTCGCACAAAGTAACTTGGTGCAGTTCTTCAATTCCAAACTAGCACCCAAAGGAGTCAAAGCAAAGGTCATCAAAAGGGTAGGAAATTCATATTACATGCTGGAAGATGTAGATGGCAAAGGCAAGGGAACTTACCATGCCAAGGATATTTGGAAGCCGAATAATAGTCTTATATTATCGAAGATATTGAATTGCGGATAGTATTTGTTTTTGATAGTTGCAGTTGCTAACTTCCGCGTTGGCATCGTGTAGCATCTGTCCGGTTGGGGGGAATTTGTAGCGCTCATGTAAAATATACCCTACAGGGCTATTCGAGTATCGAATTTTCTTCTACATAAGGTGATATGGCTACAAGAGAAGAAGTATTGTAGGCGTTACATTAAATACCTACATACTTTTTGCATAAACCATAGCGGGATAATCAGGCGATTTTTGGAGAACAAAGAAAAAAAAAAACATGTTCTTAAAGTACCCGTGGCGCTACATTTTGCAGTCGGTCACTTTAGTTCGGCTTAAAATACTATAGTTTTTTTCGTCGGGATTTGATTTAAGGCATTTAATTCTAAATTACATAATTAAATTTTACTTAATTCGTCAATAGTTAAGTCATCAGAAGTTAGTTCGTAAACCGTAATTTGTTAATAGTTATTTGATACCTACTTAATTCGTGAATATTTAATACGAAAAGGCAACAGTCATAAATACCTAGTTCACCTCTTACTTAATTCGTTAAACCCCAATTGGCGCATACTTAACTTGTAATCACCAAATTAATTCATATTTATTCCGTATATATACCGAAATAGCTCATTCCTATTGTGGAAATGCTTAATTCATTAATTCGTAATCTATTTAACTATGGCTAATTCGCGCGTACCTAATTCGCTAATACCTAATTCGCAATTACCTAATTCACCCATTCGTAATTCAATTTCTTATAGTTTATTCGCTCATCCCTAATTGGAAAACACAAGAGTTATTTATTAATTCTTTATCATTATACCTGATATATCTTTACTTAGTTCAATAATACCTAATACACATGTACTTAATTCATGAATACCGACTTTATACTATATAAATAAACATCTAATTCATGTTTACCTAATTCGGGAATACTTAATTAACCTTACGGAAGTCATCTAAACCCTAGTCATACTCACGTAATTCGAGAATACTTAATTCATATTTAATTAGTTCGTGAATGT
Source organism: Eurosta solidaginis (assembly GCF_040869045.1). Classification (NCBI taxonomy): domain Eukaryota; kingdom Metazoa; phylum Arthropoda; class Insecta; order Diptera; family Tephritidae; genus Eurosta; species Eurosta solidaginis. The sequence continues at coordinate 91,121 of NW_027137207.1, forward strand.
CTAATTAATGTCTGCGCTAGTAATAAATACCTAATTCATACTTATTTAATTTAGGAATTCATACTTACTTAACTTAGGAATACATATTTCATACTTAATTCCTAAATACATAATTCACAAAATACCTAATTCGCTAATAATAAACATTTTTGGCAATGAATACATATAAGTAGTTTTTTTATTAGTAATTAGAGCACAGAAAGCATATTTAAGTAGCGTGATCGTGAAGTCACCTATGCCGACTATTATTTCAAATTCTTCTATGCCTACTAATTGTGTATGGATTAACATTGCACTAAGCTGGAACAATAGCAGTAAATACCGCTAGTCCTAGTTCAACATTAGTTCAAGGTTAGCAAGACTTTTTGGAGCTGAGCTTGATGTTGACTTGAGGAGGAAAAGTGAGTCTTATGCCGGCACTTGAAATGAAAACGTCTTTGATATCTTGGCGAGAAAATATTTAAAAACGATTTATTAAAGAATAAAAGTTAAAATGTGAAGTATAGTGACTGTTTGCACTAAGTTAGTATAAACTAACAAAAACTTCAAACGATTTTACGTTGCACTAAAATAAAATAATAAGTGCATCAGTTAAAACGATAAATATGCAAAATGAAGGTGAAGTGACTTAGAGTGCCAACCTAAGCGAATTTTCAACTGTAGAGATCCGCGCTTGACGTCGTATTCCCAAAACCATGTTCCTGAGGCCTACCGTGAAGATCCCGAAATCCATAGTGCCAGTGTTGCATTGGTGAAGCACTTATTTTGATTTCTTTAATTATAAATCGAAAATCTTTGTTGAAATTTAAAATTTTGCAAAATGTTGCTAAGTGCAATTTCTGAAGTCTTGCAATCGGTCAAGGTATTCTGAAAAAATAAGCAGTACGAAATACATTAATCGCTTGAGTTAATCGGAGTATAAATTTCTTTCGGATTGTTGAATACAAAGTTAGAAAGTATAAATCATTTTTCAAAATAAGAATTAAAATATATATATATATATATATATATATATAAAGTACAAAACAATCTTAAGAAGCCCTTAATCCTATTATGTTTTATTGAGTTCTAAATATAATCATGAAGGAAACAATACGCAGTGCAATCATAAATGTTAGCTAAATAAAAATAAATAAGTAAATACTTTAATAGAAAAAAAATTTAAAATAGAAATGTAGAGACAACTAAATAACTATATCTAGTAAAATATACCTAAAATATAAAAAAAACAAAACAAAAAGAATTGTATTGAAGTTTCAAAATGTTTAAATGTTAGAATTCAGAAGGAAAAGAGCAATGTAAAATATTCGCAATATTTCATTGCAAAGTGTTCGAGGCTTATTGCCTTGTGTGCTTTTGGGCATGCCTATGAGTGTGTGTGTTTGAAAAAGGTAACTTGTTGACCGACGTAATTATGAAAAGAAATCACATATAAGTTGTTCCGATAGTACTAGTCTAACCTGCTCGACCCTGATTACCTTTTTAATGATTCCGAACTAGTTGTTTGGTGCAACCTAGTTCACTTGTTATTTCTTTGAAGTCATCATCTACAACGTCGTCGTCGCTGGGCCCACCGTCGCATCGATGGAATAGCTGAATGCAAGTAAGTAATCTATCCCAATCTTGCAACTAAGAAAAATTGCCAAAATATGTATTTGGTTCGAACATACTGATGTTACGTAAACGTAGTAAGGTTAATGACTTACATACCGAGATAAAATGTTCGATCGACATACATACAAGCTTTCGAAAATAATGTTGCATGATTCTTTTTAAAATTTGATTTTGATGTAGTTTTTTTTGCACAATTAACTAAAATTACTTAGACCTATATTTCCATTTAAAGGAGACATTTTGGTTTACTATCGTTTTTTTTTATAGCGTTGAATTCGGAAAAGAAAAATTGCGAATATTAAATATTAGGCTAATAGTGGTTTTTTTTTGATACTTGCGAATTGCTGAAATTAAATTCCTAAACATTCACAAAGCGGATGCTAATTTTCTAAGTATTCTGATGTAGGCGTAGGACTTAAAACTTAGTTTAGATTTGGATTGAATAAAATGTAAAAACTTGAATATTGAAATGAACGACTAATCTTTTCTTGGTCGATGACGAAATGTAGGTATATTATAAGCTGAAATGACGTAAGTATAAATAGGGTCAACCTAAACGCATATCTCTCCCAGGTTAACAGGTTGGGTGGGTATAGACAGGGGGGATTTTTCCACCTTTTTTTCCCCCTCGGCATTTGCTTTCGCAAACTACTCCATGTACCCAGATTTTATAGACAGTTAATCGCAGGCTGTTTTTGTTATAGATTTTTTTGTTTGTTTGTTTGGCTGCAGTTTGCATTTCGCTGGTTTCGTTTTGGTTTTGATTTTTTTTTGGTTATCGGCATACAATTTAAATCTTTTTGTACGACTTCGCTGCGCAAGGATGAGGCAAACCCACTCCCATTTTCCCCGAGCTAAACTGAAGCAGAGCTAGGTGTGCCACCCCGCTTCAATCCGAACGCACCTTCGTAGGTTTCCCTAGTTTAAGCAGCAGTGTGAGGAGAAGTTCGTTACAAAAGGAATCGAGATAGATATATATCAAAATCATCAGGATCGAAAAAAAATTTGATTGAGCCATGTCCGTCCGTCCGTCCGTCCGTTAACACGATAACTTGAGTAAATTTTGAGGTGTCTTGATGAAATTTGGTATGTAGGTTCCTGAGCACTCATCTCAAATCGCCATTTAAAATGAACGATATCGGACTATAACCACGGCCACTTTTTCGATATCGACAATTTCGAAAAACCGAGAAAGTGTGATAATTAATTACCAAAGACGGATAAAGCGATGAAACTTGGTAGGTGAGTTAAACTTATGACGCAGAATAGAAAATTAGTAAAATTTTGGACAATGGGCGTGGCACCGCCCACTTTTAAAAGAAGGTAATTTAAAATTTTGCAAGCTGTAATTTGGCAGTCGTTGAAGATATCATGATGAAATTTGGCAGGAACGTTACTCCTATTACTATATGTATGCTTAATAAAAATTAGCAAAATCGTAGAACGACCACGCCCACTTTTGAAAAAAAAAAGTTTTTAAGTCAAATTTTAACAAAAAATTTCATATCTTTACAGTATATAAGTAAATTATGTCAACATTCAACTCCAGTAATGACATGGTGCAACAAGATACAAAAACAAAAGGAAATTTCAAAATGGGCGTTGTTCCGCCCTTTTTCAATTAATTTATCTAGGATAATTTTAATGTCATAAGTCGAACAAAAATTTACCAATCCCTGTGAAATTTGGTAGGGGCTTAGATTCTGGGACGATAACTGTTTTCTGCGAAAAAGGGTGAAATCGGTTGAAGCCACGCCCAGTTTTTATACACTGTCCACCGTCTCTCCTTCCGCTCGGCCGTTAACGCGATAACTTGAGCAAAAATCGATATATCTTTACTTAACTCACGCACTAACCTGAACTCACTTTGTATTGGTATAAAAAATGGTGAAATCCGACTATGACCACGCCCACTATTTCGATATCGAAAATTACGAAAAATGAAAAAAAATGCCATAATTCTATACCAAATACGAAAAAAGGGATGAAACATGGTAATTGGATTGGTTTATTGACGCAAAATATAACTTTAGAAAAAAAACTTTGTAAAATGGGTGTGACACCTACCATATTAAGTACAAGAAAATGAAAAAGTTTTGCAGGGCGAAATAAAAAACTCTTAAAATCTTGGCAGGAATACTGTTCGTGGTATTACATATATAAATAAATTAGCGGTATCCAACAGATGATGTTCTGGATCACCCTGGTCCACATTTTGGTCGATATCTGGAAAATGCCTTCACATATAAAACTACCACCACTCCCTTTTAAAACCCTCGTTAATACCTTTGGTTTGATACCCATATCGTAAAAACATATTCTAGAGTCACCCCCTGGTCCACCTTTATGGCGATATATCGAAAAGGCGACCACCTATAGAACTAAGGCCCACTCCCTTTTAAAAAGACTCATTATCACCTTTCTTTTGATGCCCATATCGTACAAACAAAGTTTAGAGTCACCCCTGGTCCACCTTTATGGCGATATCTCGAAAAGGCTTCCCCCTATAGAACTAAGGCCCACTCCCTTTTAAAATACTCATTAACACCTTTCGTTTGATACCCATATTGTACAAACGCATTCTGGAGTCACCCTGGTCCACCTTTATGGGGATTTCTCGAAAAGGCTACCACCTATACAACTACCACCACTCCCTTTTAAAACCTCCATTAATACCTTTAATTTAATACCCATATCTTACAAACACATTCTATAGTCACCCCTGGTCCACCTTTATGGCGATATCTCGAAAAGGCTTCCCCCTATAGAACTAAGGCCCACTCCCTTTTAAAATACTCATTAACACCTTTCGTTTGATACCCATATTGTACAAACGCATTCTAGAGTCACCCCTGGTCTACCTTCATGGCGATATCTCGAAAAGGCGTCCATCTATAGAACTAAGGTCCACTCCCTTTTAAAATACTCATTAACACCTTTCATTTGATACCCATATGGTACAAACAAATTCTAGAATCAACCCTGATCCATCTTTATGGGGATATCTCGAAAAGGCGTCCACCTATAGATCTAAGCCCACGCCTTTTAAAATTCTCATTAACATCTTTCATTTGATAACCATATCGTACAAACAAATTCTTACTTTAAAGTTAAAGTTCAAGTTAAAGTTAAAGTTAAGGTTAAAGTTATAGTTATAGTTAAAGTTAAAGTTTAAGACAAAACTTGAATTAATATCAAAGAAAACAAAATGTTGCATAAATATTATAATTGCATAAGTTGATAATATGCAATAGCTTTACCGCGGCAGTCCCCAAGTGCCACACGTCCTTTTTTATGCCAATGCATTTCAGCATGTGCATCATGACTTCCTATGCGAATGCATTTTTATGCATATTTAAATACCGACCATACACAGTCATATTCCACTCATATTACAATGTTGACCCACATAAATTACGTTCACTCCAATACAGCGGGAGTTCGACGTCATGTGAATGCCGACAACAACAAGCATATCCATTTGCATTTGTTTGTAAACCCTTGCTCAATGAGTCACACTACCAAGCACACGTGCCTGTTAGAATGCCCGATCGCCAGTGTCTGTTTGTCAATAGGACGTCATAAGAAATATTTGCTGACTTGGCACATATGAAATAGAATGTAGTTATTTCTAGTATGTAAGTATGTAAATGTTGTAATAGTATTGTAAGTAATTTTGCTATAAAATAGAAAGTATTCAAGAATAGAAATCAATCTGATGTCTGCGCTGACGATAAGCGATATTCACATATATTTTTGTTTAATTTTACAAACAACTCACAACATGGCGATCCTGCCAGTTTAGATCAATATCGGCAAAACTGCAAAATAATCTAACTGACTAGAAATTCCGCCAAGCCTAAAAGTGAAAAAGTAAAATTCAGGATTCCTTACCAGTAAGGCAAAAAGGAAAAATTCTATTGACATAAACGCTCAAATTTAAGCGAGTATTCATACTGGTGGGCAAAGTCAGCCTTCGTAACAATCCAGGACATTTAAACAATATAAATGGTACTAAAATCCAAAATTTAAATTATATAGTGATTGTTGAATTAAATAAGTAAATTCGAATGTTTAGACGTCTTATAAAATATTCAGTTAACTTTTGACACATATAAGTTTCAGTTATTCCTTGGTTATGAATGAAATAACAACAGAGGAGGATTCCATAGAGAAGTGTGAAAACACAATCAAGGATTTTATAAAAATTTCGGAAAAAATCTTAAAAAATAAAGCCGATAAGCAAGGTCCGAAACCGATCACTATAGAAGAGTATCGGCGAAGGAACAAATTGCTTAAAACAGAAGAAATCCCAGAAGTACCTGCCCCAAAAATCCAAAGAAGAAAGCGGGGAGGTAGACAATTTAAGAAAAGAAAAGAAATAGCTGAAACTTACAAAACTCTAAATGTTATAACAAATACAGCAGATAGGATTAAATTGAAAGAAAAAATCCAAGAATTAAGGAAAATGAAATAAAATAAAAATAAAAAAAGAAAAAAATAATAATGTTTTCCAATTTAATTTGATAGAAAATGGCTAGGAAAATTCACTAAAATATCTTGGTAGACTAAAATAGCTCAAGGCGTAATGATAGCGATAGCTGGCTATGAATTTGGCAAAGAAAATACTGAGAAAAGTTCTGCAAATAAATTAATCACATATGAACCAAAACCGAGTGTAGAAAATAAAGAAGAAAATCCAGATAAATGGTTAACTATATTTGCATGCGTAATTACATTCTTGATTGTCACACTTGCAGTTTTAATAAAAAATTACATAAAAAGTAAATTGATACCATCAAATAATGTACAACAATGCATTTGAAAAAAAAATGAATAAATGGCAAGCAATTCACGAAAAATTATCTGAAGAAAAAATTGAAGCGGAAAAAGCATACAAGTGCATAAAAAAACGCCACGATAAAGCCAGAAACTATAGTTAAACATTTAAACGCGATCCTACGATCCCTAAATAATATAGGACAGATAACTAATACAGTAAATAAAATACTCACTAAAGAACATCAAACAGAAGCTTACCAATTCTTTTCCCACGTACGCGACAAATTAGTATCTTCTTTAGCAAGATAGAGCATAGAAATACCGATACCAACTACAGTAGAAGAAAATCTTCAAGTTGATGTTAGCTCAGTTCTAACCGAACTTTCCCGAAACCGCACCCCATCACCAGCATTAAGTCACTCTTCATCAGTGAAGGAACATAAACCACCAGGTAGGCCACTCATAGCCGTCGCAATGGCACAAACAGTAGTAGAATTCATCAAAACTGCCTCATCAGTCCTGCCAGAATTTGATGGCAAGCCTGAAAATTTGCACAGTTTCTTAGATGCCCTAGATGTTCTCGACCAAATCAAGGATAATCATGAAGCCTTAGCTATAACCATGATAAAGACCAAGCTAAAAGGTACTGCAAGAAACTTTATTAGCAACGAAACTACTATTTCACAAATTAAATTAAAATTGAGAACGGCAATAAAAGGCGAGTCAGTGGAGGTTTTGACAGCAAAACTCCTAAATATCCAACAGCGCAGCAAAACTGCAAATCAGTACAGAGCGGAAATAGAAACAAGTAAGGACGGGACTGTCTTCGGCTGTGCCGAAGACTTCATACCTTTCATGAATGGGGCTGAGCAATAATCTTATGCCGTTCGTAATCTCCGAATAATCGGATGTATAAGATAAGAAATATATAATGAACAGATCTACATACCTAAACCATTTTTAGGATAAATATAAAATAAAAAATAGGTAGGTACTTTGTGTGAGGATGCAAAGTTTCAGGTTTTTTGTGGTCTGCGTGTAAAAACTATGACTACGAAACACGTATTTCAACAATATATGACGTAAACGTAACTATTTGATGAATTTTGAAGCTTCTAGCCGTAAAAAAGGGGCAAACAAATACAGTTTATATAGGGTATATAATATATATACAACCAATCTCTATGATTTTTTCAGATAACAATATATGCTATATACGTAAGCATTTGGTGAAATTTGAAGCTTCTAGCTGCTAAAATGGGGCAGAAACTGCGCAAAGTTTCTTATCTGAACAATCGGTTGTATGAGATATATACTATATATACCACCGATCTCAATGATTTTTTCAGACAACAATATATGCTATACACGTAAGCATTTGGTGAAATTTGAAGCTTCTAGCTGTTAAAATGGGGAAGAAATTGCGCAAAGTTTCTTATCTCAACAATCGGTTGTATGAGATATATACTATGTATACCACCGATCTCAATGATGTTTTCAGACATCAATATACTACTATATATAATACTATATATATACCACCGGTCTCTATGATTTTTTCAGACAACAGTATATGCTATACACGTAAACAATTGGTGAAATTTGAACATATCTAAACAATTAAATAGAAAATAAACAAAAATAAATAGAAAATAAACAAGTAAGGACGGGGCTGTCTTCGGCTGTGCCGAAGACTTCATACCTTTCATGAATGGGGCTGAACAATAATCTTATGCCGTTCGTAATCTCCTAATAATCAGATGTATAAGATAAGAAATATATAATGAACAGATCTACATACCTAAACGATTTGTAAGATAAATATAAAATAAAAAATAGGTAGGTACTTTGTGTGAGGATGCAAAGTTTCAGGTTTTTTGTGGTCTGCGTGTAAAAACTATGACTACGAATCACGTGCTTCAACAATATATGACCTAAACGTAACTATTTGATGAAATTTGATGAATTTTGAAGTTTCTAGCCGTAAAAAAGGGCCAAAAATGAAGTTTATATGAAGTATATAATATATATACCACCGATCTATATGATTTTTTCAGACAACAATATATGCTGTATGCGTAAGCATTTGGTGAAATTTGAAGCTTCTAGCTGTTAAAACGGGGCAGAAATTGCGCAAAGATTCTTATCTGAACAATCGGTTGTATGAGATATATACTATGTATACCACCGATCTCAATGATTTTTTCAGACAACAATATATGCTATATACGTTAGCATTTGGTGAAATTTGAAGCTTCTAGCTGTTAAAATGGGGCCGAAATCGAAAAAAAATATATATATACTATATATATACTATATATACCATCATATATATATTATATATATCACCGATCTCTATGATTTTTTGACACAACAATATATACTATATACGTAAGCAATCGGTGAAATTTGAAGCTTATAGCTGTTAAAATGGAGTAGAAATTGCGAAAAGTTTCTTATCTGAACAATCGGTTGAATGAGATATATACTATATATACAACCGATCTCTATGATTTTTTCAGACAACAATGTATGCCATATACGTAAGCATTCGGTGAAATTTGAAGCTTCTAGCTGTTAAAATGGGGCTAAAATTGCGAAAATATATATATATATACTATATATACCACCATATATATACTATATATACCACCGATCTTTATGATTTTTTCAGACAACAATATATGCTATATACGTAAGCATTCGTTGAAATTTGAAGCCTCTAGCTCTTAAAATAGGGCAGTAATTACGAAAAGTTTCTTATCTGAACAATCGGTTGTGGGGGATATTTTTCATATTTCATATT